>NW_026849151.1:0-83308 GCF_030867785.1 Colletotrichum acutatum
AATCAAGTCGATAATTGGGGAGAATCGATTATGAGCATGGTTATTACCCTTGGCAACACCGATCTTCTGCGCATGTTTCTTGCTCACGGCGGCAATCCGAACAAGAAAGTCAAGGATACAACATTCTTACTCTACGCCATCGACCAGAATAGACACGAGGACGTCAAAGTTCTTCTCCTACACGGAGCGAACCCGAACGAAGCAGATCCCAAGGGCAGAACCCCCTTGCTCGAAGCGCTTCAGTCAGAAAACCACGTCATTCTACAAGCAGTTCTTGCCCACGGCGCAGATGTCAACAAGATGGGTCAGATCAAGCCGTTGGCATTGGCAAGATTGCTTCAGAATCAGGAGACCATCAAGTCGTTGACGGACCGTGGTGCCCAAGCCCCAGAGCGGCCTGCGGCGGCGAGAGCACCGTCAACGCCTGTCAGCCCGAGGCGGCCAGTCTCGTCGTCTACTACCCAGATTCAACCAGTTCAAAGTGCGACGGATATGCCACCGCCCTACGTGGAGACCAGTGGTTTGGAGGAAGCTGGGGCGTCGAGTCCACCAAGCAGCGCCAGAAGACTTGTACCAGTTGGCTCTCTCAGCTTGCAAAAGTCAACGTAAACGCCAGGAATTGCGTCTCAGGGTAATAGAGAGTTGGAGTTTTGGGAGGTGCTCGAGGCCTGGAGGACACTGCGGGAAGGAAGGAGTGATGCATTTGGTGGTCATACTTCTTAAGTACACTGTAATAATACCAGATTCTGAACATGGCATTTATCAAATACTGTCACGCAGTAATCTTAGCGCGGGGCAAGTATTTCTGAATAAGAGAGCACGACTGAAGCATGGCTTGAGGGTTTTGTGCTAAATTTTGCTTGTATCAATCACTACTTATTGCAAAATCATATGGTGATTCTGGCTAGAACCCAGCTATCTTAAATGCACGGTGACGAACCTTCATCTTGGATAGCAGTCTTGATAATCTGCTCTAGCCCCTCTCTGCCTATCGGCTCAATGCCGAGCAGCTTGTTGTCAGTCACAGGAAAATAACCAGCCTCTGTGCCAATGAAAGCACAGTTAATGAACATTTCAACCACTTCTTCGCTGTGATCCCCCTTGTTCCATCTTTCGTGAGCGATCTTCTCCAATACCTCAGTTCTTGAATGCTTGATTTCCCATTCCCCTATTGGGTCAATGCTTTTGGAAATTTCAACGATCTCATTTTGTGTCGTTTCGACACTGCTAATCTTTACCGGGCGGTTCGCTGTCTCTTCGAGATGAGTGAGGATGCCGATGACAGCTTGTCCGATATGCGGCATGGTCGTTGCACAGAATGTGACATTGCCACCATCCTTGATGTGAGCTTTCTTGCCCTTCACATCCACAAGGAAGTCAAGTGCGTACCCAGGCGCCAAGAAAGAGACATTCATGATGATGGTGTACGAGAATGATGGCCTTGCAACTACCTTTTCATCAAGGTACTTGCGGATTGCAATCTTGGGCTGGTAGATGGGTATGACGGCTAGCTTGGGGTTCATGGTGTCATTACCATACTCGGAAGGAATCATTCTTCGTATGCCTGCGTTGAAAGCTGCATCGACAACGTTCCTCTGAATATGGATTGCGTCGAATGCCAAGGCTGAAACTAGAGCGTCTTGTCCTCTGAGGGCAGCTTCGAGACTGGGGACTGACTCGTAGTCGACTTTCTTCACTGTAACGCCAGCAGGGAATTCGTGGCGAGACCCCTCACGAGTGAGAACAGTGAGCTCAAATAATTCTGACTTCTGTAGAACATCAAGTAGAACACGTCCTAAGAAACCGTTCGCCTACAACCTTCGTCAATTTGTGACACTTTGATCATTTATTTGCTCGAGGGGCATGATTGACTTACACCTGCAAGGGCAACATGCTTGATTGGAGTTGACATATCGACAGATCGTCTGTGCGAGGAACTCCCAAAGCGGTGGTGAAGGAGGATTTGGTTCTTGGAATGTTGCGTTTAGCTAGTCGTGGGATAAACCCGTGAAGGTCGGGGACTAGTAAGGCTATGAAGATTAGGGGACTAGTTCAAAGAAGCATGACAGCCATATTTAATAACAAACGGCTATGACGGCTTCGCTTCCTCGACTTTATTTTCGATTGATACACATATTCAGACCCGACGTCTCGGCCTGCATCACGCCGGGGTCATCACACAGCCCGTGTAAGCCCACACTTTAGAGTTCACCGGGACCGCCTGTCGGACAGACGGGTCACCGGCGACGGGTTTCTGCCCGTTTGGAAATACCGCACTCAACGGAGCTCTGGAAGCAAGGCCAAGGAAACGACGATCTGGAGTCTCAGGAGCGGGATTGCCCCGGTGAAAAACGCGCGCTGTGCAGGAGGATTGGAGGACTATCGTATGATTGCACCGGGCAACGAAGCATCGTACCAAATAAATGACAACTGATGACCCTGGTGCCATCCCAGCTTGATCCAGCTTGGCTGTCACGAAACTAGGACGAGGTCAGGTTGAACAGCAAAAACCAAGGCTTCAAGTGCCTCCTTGTTAGAACTGGGTTGTTGACACGTCAGGTGAGCACTGAGCACCGAGACCAAAGGTGTGGGTATGGACGTGCAACGATCAAGCATTTGAGAGGACGGAAGTACTTGCCGTTGAAGTGGAGGATATGCGAGCCCGATGGTGTCTTGCAGCGGAATTAATGTGTCTAAGTCTATTGATGGGGACAAGACAACGAAGGAGCCTTAGGTATAAAAGTCCTCGTACCCTTCAACTGGTGCCCTTGTGGTACAGAGGTGCTGATTGAACCGAATTTACATCAAAAGTCTTGACAGGCACAAGCACATATCACCATACCATCTTGAAGCCGTCTCTCGTAATTATGTTAATCCCCATTTTGACGCTGATTGCGTCTCTTGCAACTGTTTTCTACTCTCTTTACATCATCGTTTCTACACACATTCTGCGTCACCGCATGAAGAGAGAATATGGCACACTTCCGCCCAAAAAGCTACCTCAAAAAGATCCCATGTTTGGAACTGACGTGGTAGTTCAAAATCTGGCTGCTGCAAAGAAGTTCGGCTTCCTCGCTCTCTTGAAGAAGCGCCATGCCGAGCAAGGCCAGACTTTCACCACGAACACATACCTCCGGACTACCATCAACACTTGTGACCCAAAGTTAATCCAGACTGTGCTATTTAATCAGTTTGAAGACTTTGGAATGGGTCCTTTGAGAAGGAAGAGTGCATCACCCCTTCTTGGCCGAGGCATTTTCACCACCGACAACGAGATCTGGGCCAATCAGAGGGCACTCATCAGACCAAGCTTCATCCGCGCTCAGGTGACAGATTTCAGCATCTTTGAAACACACGTCGACCAGCTTATACAGTTGATTGCGTGGGAGAATTACAATGTAGATCTACAACAGTTATTTTTCCGCATGGTACGTCAATTTTACCGCGACAGCCACTTTTGTCTTTGACTTTGGGATAGCTGATATTCACATGTACACATGTAGGTTCTTGACTCAAACAGCGAATACCTTTTTGGAGAATCGGTTGGTTTGATGTCAGATCACGCTTCCGACTCTGCCCATACTTTCCACCATGCTCTGGATTATGCCCAACAAGGAACAATTCTCCGACTTCGCCTCGGTAATTTGATGTTCGCACACAGAGACGCCAAGTTCAGGGATTCATGTGGCATTGTGCACGCATATGCCGACAAATTTGTCAAGCAAGCCCTCGAGTTCCGCGAGCACGAGAAGCTTTACCCTACGGAGAAGAAAGACGAGTACGCTCGCACGAAATACGTTTTCCTCAACGAGTTGGCCAAAGACACCGACAACCCAATCATGCTCCGCGACCAAATCGTCAACATGCTGCTCGCGGCCAGGGACACAACAGCAGGACTGCTAGCATTCGCCTTCTTCTTGCTGGCACGGAACCCCAAGGTCTGGGACAAGCTCAGGGCGGACGTGCTTGAAAATTACACCGAGCCATTGACCTACGATGCTGTCATGCAAATGACATATCTACGCTACGTGCTTCAAGAAAGTGAGTTTGCAGGCCGCCTACCGATCTTCCCTGTTACATGACTTCATCCGGCTAACCTCAACCTCAGCTCTTCGTCTCTTCCCTCCTATTGCCACTAATAGCCGCATGGCCAACAAAGACTGCGTGATTCCGGTTGGCGGTGGTCCCGACGGACGCTCGCCAATGTTCGTTGCCAAGAATAATGTGGTCACTTACAGCACATTCGTTATGCACCGCCGTCCAGAACTCTTCGGGCCTGATGCTGAGGAATTCATCCCGGAGCGCTGGGAAACCCTCCGACCAGGCTGGGAGTATCTGCCCTTCAACGGTGGTCCTCGAGTTTGTCCTGGTCAGAAGTTCGCCCTCACCGAGTCCTCATACACCATTGCAAGGTTGTTGCATGCGTTCTCCGGGATTGAAAATCTGGATCCGACTGACTGGCGCGAGCAACTCACCTTATCCCTGACGTTGAACAATGGGGTAAAGGTGCGACTCCACCCGGAAGCTAAGGGACCCTGAAGTTGTCTCTTTCATAGCCTCGAACAATACCAGGTTGTTTGCATGGAACCTTTCTTCGCTTAGCACGCCTTGTTACATAGAAATTTCAAGAATTCAGACCAGTCGAATAGTTCAAAAAAAAAAGTGACGAGAAATCCATCAAAGTTTTTGACCCTTTCAGTCAGTGACATCTGACTGACCTGATCTTCTCGAACCATCGATACGTCCCGTAAAATAACACGGTGCCTCGCTGACAGTGCAGCTACTTAGCACGCCATGCGATGCAGGTCTCAGTACCTGTAGATTAGCTGAAAGACGAGTATTTGAAGTACTGTATCTTAAGTGGGACAAGGTTGTAACGGCTTCTGGGCTTGACTATCGTGGCATCGAATGTTGCCACAAACAGGCAGCTGCGACTCAATGAGTCGTCTAAGTACACGTATGTGAAAGCCAACGTAGCATTTCCCAAGAGACGTTGAATGCAAACCCAGAGACTCCAACATGTCACCAGGATATCGCAGCACATACAAATAGCCTAAGAAGGCGGGTAAGGAGAACGCCAAGGCGGTACCCTAATATGCTAGAGTTACGGGTGCAGCAAGGATTCAGTCCGAAGAGCATCACCTTCATATCCCTGAGGATTACAACTCTTCACCGCCATGGTACAATTGACATGCCACCTGAATGGTAACGTCTCGTCCCAAATTTAGATGACACGACAGGGCTTGACGTTCTCGAACATCCAAGCACTGGGTAGCTCCCGCTTTCTCGCCTCGACTTCCCCGTTCACATAATCTTCAAGTCGAAGCCCACCAATCAGAATGAACTCATACTCTCTGCTATTATTCGAAAAACCTATAGCTAAATGAGTAATGGCTACCACAATCGGTCACACTTCACCTTTGAAGCCAAGAACGGTCGCGGGAAAATGGGGCAACAAACATCTCTGAAGACTACCCTTGGAAAGTTTAAATCCCTCCCCCCGCTTCAGAGCAGACTTTAGCCCACCTCCACCGGGTTTGAGTCAGTTGAAATAAGCGAAGGCCTGCTGCAGGACTCATTGAGTCTCGGAGACGTTGAGATGTTCCGATCATCTAGGAGTTTGACCCTCGGACAAGTTAGAGTTTATGTTGTGGTCTTTCCTTTGACTGCCCAGCCTGCTGTGCTTCGTCCAATACTCCGCATGGTGTTTCGACCGAGCTCAAAGACTTGCTCGTACGTAAGCGCATCGTTAATCCGGTCTCACCTCGAGTCTTTCCACCGCTTCTGGTGCGTCATTTGCGGCCTTGGCCAAGAAAGTGTAGCATCGCGACCATGTCTGCGCAATGTAGAAGGTCGTATTAGCCCTGGGCAGCGGTGGAACTCAGACGGGCCAAGAGAATTGAAATTGTTTCTGCAACATCGTGTAAGCCGATTAACTAAGCGGGCGCGCCTCTTATGATCACTGGATCTTGCGTGTGATTGTACATAGTTCACTAAGGTGAACTCTAAAGCAATTGACCACGCTGAGTTGGCCCTTGGTTCCGAAGCCCGCGACTGATGATTCCGAGAAGCATCTTTAGTTATACTACCTAGTTGCTGATCTTTCTGCGACACTCTTCTCATTTCTTTACTCCGCTCTCCCCTGATTCTTCCGTCAAATAACACCATGTGCGGGATCACGGCAACTATCAAGCTACGACGAACCGCCACACTCGCCAAAAGAAATCGGAATACAATTGTCCATGAGCACAGCCATAACGGCTCGCCAACCCGCCAGGCTTTGCACAATAGGTTGGCGCAAAGTCTTGCAAGCATTGCTCATCGAGGGCCGGATGCTGAGGGCATCTGGATTAGTGACGACGGAGCCATCGGTATGACCATATCACTCAGGCTAAGTTCCTTTGACTGACTTCGATATTGTAGGCCTTGGTCACCGTCGTCTTGCTATCAATGACCTGAC
Source organism: Colletotrichum acutatum (assembly GCF_030867785.1). Lineage (NCBI taxonomy): Eukaryota > Fungi > Ascomycota > Sordariomycetes > Glomerellales > Glomerellaceae > Colletotrichum > Colletotrichum acutatum. The sequence goes on from NW_026849151.1 coordinate 6,461, forward strand.
GTCTGACGGTGTGCAACCTCTGCACAGCGATGACGGAAAGATTCATGCCGTCGTCAATGGTGAGATCTATGACCACGACGCTATCAGAGAACGGTGCATCCAGGATCATGGATATCAGTTTAAGGGCCATTGCGATAGCGAAGTGTTGATCGCGCTGTATAAGATTTACGGAGCTCCTGGGTTCTTTGAACATTTGAGAGGAGAATTCTCGTTTGTCATTTTTGATGAGAGAGATGGGCGGGTGATTACTGCCCGCGATCGCTTCGGTATCAAGCCAATGTACTGGACTGTTGTCGGCAACGGCTCAGAGCAACAGCTTCTCCTGACATCTGAGGTCAAAGGCTTTTTACCCCTTGGCTGGGAGCCAGAGTGGAACGTGTCTGGTCTCATCACCGGCCTTTCTCTCCAGGCTGAACATACGGTCTACAAAAATGTTTGCAAATTGAACCCAGGTTCGTGGATGGAGATCGCTGAAAGTGGTGAGATCAAGCACCATCAATACTGGGATCCTGAGTATAAGGATAAGGTACGTGTCAATCTGAAGCGCCACCTGCTTGAAATTTGAGCTTACAGAGAGCAGCGTGAGATAGAATCGCGTAACTTGGATGATATCATCCTCGAAGTCAGAGAGAGGATCGTAGAAGCTGTAAGACTTCGGCTGCGTGCCGATGTACCAGTAGGCATCTACCTGTCAGGAGGCATTGATTCTTCTGTTGTTGCTGGAATCGTGACAAAACTTGTTCGCGAAGAGGGTGTCATGCTTGGCAACCAAGATGCCACGAAACGGATTTCCTGCTTTAGCATCCAATTCCCTGAGAACTCTGGTTTCAACGAGGCTGGTTTGTTTCCTTGTCAAGTCTATGGTGGACTTCACTCGATTGCGTGTACGAGAACTAATCAGATTGACAGACATCGCACAGCGGACAGCAGACTGGCTAGGTGTACAAATTCTCAAAAAGGACATGAACGAGGAAGAGCTTGCGAAGAACTTTGTGGAATGTGTCTACCACACCGAGCACCATCATTTCGACCTCAACTTCGTAGGCAAATTCTGTCTTTCTACGCTGCCCCGACAATATGGTGTGCCGGTTGTTCTCACAGGTGAAGGCGCTGATGAACATTTCGCCGGGTACCCATTCTTGATGCCGGACTTTCTCCTGGAGCCGGATTACGCGTGGCCAGATTCAGCTTTGGCAAACAATAACCAAGTGAGAGAAGCCATGCAAAGAGAAATGGCAGACGACCTCAAGAAAATGTTCACAAGAGTCGGCATGTTTGATCACGAGTGGGAATCGACGGCTCCACGATCCCGACATCTCGGCATTGGAAATAACGCTCTGAAGTGGCAGCCCCACTCGGACATGTTTGCCCCTTGGGTCCAGGACTCCTACGGGCGGAAGAATATGAGAGTCAGTGTAGCTGAGACCATGTCCCCTGAAGTGCGCAAGAACATGGACGAAAAGTGGCATACGCTGCACTCCTCACTTTACTACTACACTCGCGGTGCCCTTCCCAATATGATTCTCACCTGCTTGGGTGATCGTACCGAAATGGCACACAGCATCGAAGCCCGGCCGCCATTCCTCGACCATCACTTGGCCGAATACGTCAACGGCCTTCCTCCAAGTCTGAAGATTGCCTACAATCAGCCAGAGGGCGACACGGACGGGACAGGGTCAAGTTTATGGTGGAAGAATTTCAGTGCTGCCCGTCAAGCCTTAAGTGAAAAGTGGATTTTGAAGGAGGCTGGCAAGCCTTTCATCACACAAGAGCTGTATGACCGTCGGAAACACCCGTATTCGGCACCTGTCAAGTGGCCTCGAAAAGGGCCTATACACCAGCTCTTCAGAAAGCTAATCACGGAGAGTTCGGTGAGCAACTTGGGGTTTTTGGAGTGGCAGGACGTGAAAAGCTGGCTAGAGCATGGCTTTGGGGATGATTCTGACCCCAACGCCTTTAGAAAATTGGTCATCACTGGATCGTGGGTTGTCCTGAGCCAGAGGTTTGGCGTTAAAAGAGCGGATCGAGTTGCCGAGCCAAGCTGCACATGAATGGTAGAGCCAGTAGCATACCCGTAGACGGTAAATGGCTTCTGAGGAGTCAGCCGGGTGTAGTTAGAAATGCCCGAAAATGCCCGAATTTGGACGCAAACGAGTAGGTGGACAAATATCTTCGGATTTGGGAGAAGGAGTGAGAAAAAGATATGTGTATAAGATGAGTATGTACGGAGTGTATCTACATGTGATAATGTGATATTACAAATCGAAGGAAACTCTCTCTCTGTCTCTCAACCAGATATGTCAGTGTTGTGTGTGGAGAAGACGTATCCAAGCCAAATCGGTTGGAATCCATAGGCCTAGGCTAGGCATCAAGTTGTTGTCCAGCATAGATTCAAGCAGTCAGATGCACGCGTTAGCCATCTCCATCTTCAACTAGATCGGGAGCTCAGTAGTAGCCGCTCTTGTTGTCCTTGCCGTTCTTGTTGTCCTTGCCGTTCTTGTTGTCCTTGCCGTTCTTGTTGTCATCATCCTTCTTATCGTCATTCTTCTTGTCGTCATTCTTCTTGTCGTCATCCTTCTTGTTATCATTCTTTTTATCGTCATCCTTCTTGTCGTCGTTCTTCTTCTTGTCATCCTTCTGGTTGCCCTTTTTCACCTCGTTCTCATCGTCGGAGCAGTCACCCTTCTTGTTGCGCTTGCACTGCTTCTTCTTCTTATCCTTCTTGTCATCGTCAGAGTCAGAGCAATCGCCCTTCTTGTTGCGTTTGCACTGCTTCTTCTTCTTGTCCTTCTTATCGTCATCGGAATCGGTGCAGTAGCCCTTGTTGTTGGTACGCTTGCAATTCTTCTTGCTGTTGCGCTGTTCAAGGGCGCTGACGGCGCCGGCGAAAGCAAGTCCCTCGCCACGAGCCTAATGGATTAAGAAGTTAGTTAAGTGCCCAGCAAATCATACGCCATGTCTTGGGAGGCAGGCACTGGTGTTGTCGATGCTCCAAAACTTACAGCCAGATCGGTGGATCGCTAGGAAACGTCAGCTTATTCGCACATGTGGTCATGGTAGGTAATGAAGGGGTGTTCTTACCTCGACGAGGTCGGCGTCAAGGGGCTCAGCGATAGGGGCAGCCAAGGCAGCGGCAGCGAAGAAAGCCATGCCGATGGTGGCAACCTGTCCAAAAGTAGGGATATGCATTTTGAGATTGGGTTGAGAGTGAGGAGAATTTGAAAAGAGAAAGAGAGTTGGAATGAGTGGTGTGAGTGAGCTGTGTATAAGTGACTGTGATCTTGAGAGTGAGTGTGATGGGGAGGAGAGATATTGTTTTCGAGTGAGAAGATGGCTTATTTATGAGTTTCCATCTCTCTCTTCGAATAGAACGATTTGTGTACAGCATCAACATTGAGAGCTTCGCGTTGTGAGACAGGGCTTCACTTGCGACCGGAATCGGATGAAGCGAGAATGGAATTTGCTTGTGTGGCTTGAAGATCTGTCCCTGGCTCTCGGTTCACGGTCTAGCACGTTCATGAAGATCAAGCCAAGGCCGCTGGTGCCTTCTTGGCAACGAGTTTGCGGTTGCCAAATCATACCAGACCGAGATGCGCCAACGAATTCGCTTCCAAGATCTTGGGTTCGAGGCGCTCGATGCCAAGCTTCGCGGCCTCGACGCTACCACAACGCTCGCCCAATACGTTTTTGTATGGATTTCTTGCTCAAAGCTCGATTTTATTTTCGGGGAGGCCTGTACGCCACAAGCCTAAAGCAGGAATCGAGTTTGAGGCGGTTCACCAGAAAGCTGGCTGAATCAAGCTGAAAGTCTGGATTTATCAACGTGTTTAAGGCTGTAACAAGTAATTGAGAAATCCAAACGACGTATGCGCGCAACTAACGGCGGCTTCTCTTGGCCCGATATGTTTTCTCATTACGAAACCAATCTCATGAATCACAATTCGGGATAGGGGCCAGCAGCCTTTCGTCAAGTGAAATCAATACCACATTTGACTATTCAGGCCTCGAGTCTGACAACATGTGCCCATTGGGAATTTGAGCCCAAGGACTCGAGGATCTGTGAGATTGCTGGAGTAACAATGAAGCGAGCATCGAGTTACCGCTCACAGACTGCGGGTTCATGTCTGAGGGCCGCATCGCGCGAAAGCTTATGCTGAAGCTGAAAAAGGAATGTGGAAATGGAAGAAGGGGCACGCACGAGCTTCGCGGGGTGGCGTACATAGTTGAGATCCCAATCGCTAAGTTTGGCCCGGCGCGACGCCGTTGGCGGGATACCCGCCCGGCTGGTTTCACCAGCCAGAGCGGGAGGTCTAGCTCGTCAAACATGGGGAATGAAAACAAGCTTAAGGTGAACATGGATTTTAACCTTAAAAGTCGATGGACCCGTTGTGCCCACGGTGACCAGACTTGGCACACGTCAACGACTCCTTTGGAGAGGTTCTGTCCAGGTATGAAAACGCTAGATCAGGCGAGTCGGCACGGTGACTTGGCACTCATATAGTAGACCCTAAAGGAAAAGCATGTTGGGTTGTTGCTTCAGGGTGGGGATGGCCACTCCTGTTCAGCTGACGAAAAGATTTTGAGTCCTCGTAGTAAGGTCCTGGCTAACGATCAATGGAACGAGATCACCGCGGCTTGAATCATTCAATGAGCTCAAAAGGGAAATATACGGAGTGCCATGAAAATTAGGCATGAGCGCAATGCTTTCTCATATTGCTAGCTCGCCTGTTGCTGTGTCTATGGAGCAAATGAGAGACTTTTTCTGCCGTCGCTTCCGGCCCTTCTCTATGTGTATGCCCGTCATGAATGCGTTGATGTAAACAAGTTTCCTACGGTTGCCACTGGTTGGCGATGTAAGAGAGTTCCTGACAACTGTTAAGTCGACTCTCTTCTACTCCTCAACCATGTTGTTTCGGTCACTGGAAGGTTGTAAGTAAAGGTGGATGACACAACATTAGCTGATGCGGGAGGGTCTATCAAATATGAACTTACGGTAGTACAAAATCTGGCAGGAAGCAAGCCAGAATAACCCCAGGAGCTGAAGCTCCAACGGCGGTGTAGACCATGAATTTCATGACATCCGTGAACTATGATGTTGTGATATGGAGTTAACTTCATCGAACAGCCGCACAACCGCCTGTCAAGACAAAAGAACTTACTGCGTGGTTAATCGCGTTTCTCTCCGGAGTGCCCCATGCAGGCGCGGTGCCGACAATGGAATCGAACAAAGAGTCGACAAGCTCCGGCGAAGCGCTGGCGCCGAGGTATTTGTACAGCATCGGCTTGAATGTGTTGGTATAGATACCACCAGCTATGCAACCTCCGATACTTCCTCCAATGACGGAACAGCATATTACTAAAGCAGTGATCTGTGGCATCTCGCGGTGAGGCACAACAACCTGCGCAGGAACGAGAATCGATAGTTGCATGATACCGGAACCTAGACCTTGGATCATCTGGACGATGAAGAGCTCTGCCACGGAGTTATCGGCCCCACGGAGGCGAAGCATGACACCGTAGCCAATGAGACGGATGATTGCGCCGCCAATGAGCAGCCACTTGTATCGGCGAGTGTATGCCATTGCCAGGCCGGCGATGATTCCCATCACGCACTGCATCACGCCGTTGGTGTATTGGAAGAAGGTAGCGTCTCGGGCGACGAAGCCGCGGGCGACGGTAGACCAGGAGTAGAGATACGTGTGCGTGCAGGCGAACCCCACTGAGTCACTTGCGATGAGCAAGAGGCAAAGAACGATTGTCTTGTTGCGGAAGTATCGTGTGGGCATAATTGGGTTGCGAGCCAGACGCTGCTCGTAGAATGGTAGCGCCGCGAGGAGCATGACACCAATCACGATCAGGACGATGATGTATGCCGTTCCCCATCTGCTTGGTGTCGATGCTGCCAAAGTCAGCGGTATTAGGACTAATGAGAAGCCCGCGCAGAGAAGTGCCGAGCCGCCCAAGTCGATCTGAGAGCAGAAGCTGTAGAGCGTCGTCTTCTGCCTAGGAGTGAGACCCATGTCCTTGGCCTTCTTTTGGTAGTAAAGCAGGGTCGAGATGATGAATGCGGCGCCGATAGGCATGAGAATTGCGAACATGCCGATGCCCCATCGCCAACCGATACCACCGGGCTTGATGACATCGTCGACAATGAAGGCAGCGGCCCATGGCGTGATGAGAAATGGAAAAAAAGAGAAGCTGAGAGCGAAGCCACGCCAGCGAGCCGTAGTGATATCGGCGATGACGATGTCGTTCATGATGTTTGTGCCTGACTGGCCGACGACATAGAAGACGACGCCTGAAGCATAGGTGTTGAAAGTTGTTGACGTTGCCATGAGGATGTAGCCCAAGACGTAGAAGGATATACTCATGATGTAGGTTTCTCCTCGTCCAATGACGTTGGATAGCTTGGCGACTGGCGGTTTGATAACAGCGAAGACGATGCCGCTGGCGGTGCTTAGGGTTGCTAGCTTGGAAAGAGCTGAGAAGGAGGACGTTGCATAGTTGTTGTAGATGTAGACAGTGGTATTATCGATTTCGCTTCATGATGATTAGCCAGGTGGGTTCAAGGGGAGGAATGATTGAGTCCATGAGAAAGGAAAAATACGGTACTTACTACACAATCATCACCAAGGCCAGACTTGTATAGATATTAGCAATGGCGAGCATACAGGGCAAGTAGTAGTACGTAGTACGGACTTACCCAACAATAACAAGCCATCTTCCCTTTCTCCCCCATAATGTCTGAGCAGCCTGAATAGTGCCAACACCCGACTCAAGAGGCTCGGAGGTATCGAACTTTTTGACATGATCGTGATCTTCAATAGTGTCGTCTGTCTTCCCGGCCAACTCAACGTCCCGAGGTGCTTCCAACGCGGCTATATCCCCGTTGGCGGGGTCTGCCGACGAGGACCCCTCCGCATGGAGGTGTCCCCTCAACGATGTGACAAAGCCCATTGCTTCTCTCTGTTCTTCAGACGTCGGCAGTAGACTCGTCCGCTCGTCACTGTCGTACGAAGACGTGCGGCCGGTTTGCCGGCACATGCTGGGCAGACTGAGGGCAGATGCGAAGAGCTTTAACTATTTTTGAGTCATGCCCGCACTGCAGAAACTACCGCAAACTTCTTGTCCAAGGTTCAATGATTATCAGTTGAGACGGCTCCCTGAACCTTGTGTAGAAGCAATTGGAGAAACAAAAAAAAGGCACAGATGACTGGTCGACAATTGAAAACATCGGCTTAGAATGAACCGACAAACCTCCCAACGACAGAAGGATTCTAAAGGCTGTGCTTACTTTACCTTTGCGGGAAGGCTGTTATGTTCTTCACGGTCGTTATCTTGCGCCCACCGGCCAATTGCTCGCGCGGGGTCGGCGCGGAGAGGGGAGGAGCCTATCAAATCGGGGACATTGTCATCCCTCGTGCATCCTCCGAGGTGTCGTGTGATAGCACTCGGTGATAGCGTCTGAATGATTCGGTATCCGAAGCTATCTGCACATCGTCCGATGTATGGGGTAGGATCAGGCACCATGTCTTCCCTTACAGTAACGATGTGCGATGGGAGGACCCGGGCGCTTCTAGACGTTTACCATGTATGGGATGGGGATGCTCGACCCTATGAAAATCACAAACCGGTGGGATTCTTGGTGTTGAACTACTGTTGGCTTTAAGATATGGCGCCCGGCAAAAATGGACCGACCGGCCGGGTTAGACCCTGAAGCCAAATCCCAAGATCGCTCCACTGATCCCCCCGAAGCCGCTCGCAGTTCAAAGTGGGAATCCCCCCGATGTTATCGGCGACCGAAGCCTCGACTCGACGCAGATGGGGCCGCCCGCTCCGTCATTCTGGATCCGCCCGGCCGGTCAACCTTTCTTGGGCTTAAGGTAAACTGTCACAGGAGGAGGATGTCACCTCGAGATCTCGAGGGGGTCGTGCGATTGGCTCTGGAACCCGTGTCACTTGATCTCAAAAGCGCGGGAGATGGCTTGGGGATTAGCGTCAACGTGGCCAAATGAGATGCCCGGAAACTGAATCAAGGGTGCCGGCGCCCTGCAAACTCTCTTTGCCCGACAGCCCTGATAATCAGATGAAAAAGATAATGCACAAACGTTTGGGGGATCAGCATAGCACAGCTGCCGCAACACCCCTACTTTCCCCCCTTATCTACCCTTGATTCGTACGAGCCAAGACTGGGCTCACTCGAGAGACCACTCACGCACAGGACAGCGCTAATCCTAAACAAGCCAGCAAGATGCCGGCTTTCACAGGAGTCGTGTTTGGCTGCTGAGTCGGTGATCCGGGAACCATGGGGACCCCCACAGAAAGATCAGCTGGGCTCATTGTGAAATACAGCCGGTCCGGGTAGCTCAACGCTTTCTTATCCCCTTTCCCTCGCTGTCTGACTGGAATCACTCCCGAGGCTACCACCAAGCAGAACATCGTGTTGAACTGCCATGGACAGCAAGTTTTCGTCAGGATTTCCGTGGCCCAAAGAGGCTACTAGGCCAGGGAGCAAGTGTAGAACAGCGGTCACCGCTGCTCTATCAGTGCTCACTGTTACGGCGCTTATCAGAGGGAACTTCTTCCGAGGTCCATGGTCTCTGGCTGGGCGTGGAAACACAGTCAAACAAGCTGCTGATTCAGAATGGACCTGGTCAAGCGTACGTCGAGATATCAGTCGCAACATTGATCTCGAAGAAAGACTGACAAGCTTCTCAGATCAAGCCGAGTCGGACCCTGGAGTGGCACAGCTGCTTCGAGAACGGAGAATATGACTGCGCCAGACTAGACGTTAGTGCCCGAGAATCCGTACCCACAAAACTCCTAGCGTGTCTAACAGACTATCTCTCAGGTCCCCATGGACTGGCAAGAACCGTCAGATGACCACCGAGTTGTCCTTGCAATTACGAGAATCCGGGCAACGGACAAGTCTGACTATAGAGGGCCAGTCATATTTAACCCCGGTGTAAGCAAACATGTCAATATCCCCTCCCAAGACATCAACGGTGCGCTAAAACCCGTATCCAGGGTCCCGGTGGCTCAGGGGTTTGGTCCCTGAAAAACCATGGCAAAATGCTACAGGAGATTATTGGTGCAAACCACGTAAGTCTGAACAAGTACCGATCTCGTCAATATCATTGGTTCGGAAAGACTTACATTATTTAGGATCTCATCAGTTTTGATCCCAGAGGTGGTAAGTCTTATCTCTAAATACACAAAATGAGGACGATTGCTAATATGCTGGGACAGTTGGCGCATCCATCCCCAGAATCCAGTGCTGGTCAACACCACAACAGCGCCAAAACTGGGGTCTCCAAGACCCTGGAGTTCTCGACTCCCATGAAGGCATCGTCGGAGAACTCTTTGCCCGGGCGACGGCATACTCCCAAGCATGCGAGAGCGCGATGAAAGCGTCCGGTATACTCGAACACTCCAGCACCACCCCGACCGCCAGGGATATGCTCGAGATTGTGTACCAGACCGGGTACAGCAAGCTCAAGTACTGGGGCTTCAGCTACGGCACCATCCTCGGCGGTGTTTTCGCGGCCATGTATCCGGACAAGGTAGAACGTCTGGTCAGCGATGGTAACGTTGACTACAGAGAGTGGTTTAACTCGGAACACGTCAACTTCATTCGCGACACGGACAAGGTTCTCTTCGCCTTTTACGAGTTTTGCTATCAAGCTGGGCCCGAAAAATGCGCCTTCCACGGTCCCACTTCGGAAGCCATCATGGGGAGGTTTGTTGACCTGCTCAACGCTCTTAAGAGGCACCCAGTCATCGTCCCGGCCGATCCAGAGGAAGGTCCTGAAGTACCTGTGCTAGTCACCTACTCCAAGGTCATGCGCCTTCTCTCGACCACGCTTTACCAGCCATTGGAGCAATTTGGAAATTTCGCCAACATCATTGCCGCGCTCGAGAAGAAGGATGGGCGGCCATACTACAGGCGCTATAACCCGAGCAAGCCCGCCCCAGCCCCGGCTTGCGCCCCGCAGCCGGTCTCTCCGTTCGAGCCGCCTCCGGGTATTGTCGAAGGCACCGGAGATGCCTTCCCCGTCATCATGTGTGCCGATCACCCCGCCGTCAGTAACATGACTCTCGAGGAAATTCAACGAGAGACAGATGGGATTTTGGAGCTGAGCCCAGGAACTGGAGCCACGGAGGTGCCATACCAGATGACTTGCAACCAGCGAACTACGCGTCCCCGCTGGCGATTCGGTGGTAAGTCCAGCAGGAGTTGTAAGATAAACCTAGGTATCTCTACGCTAACTCGGTTCAGGACCATTTGAGGGCAAGACTAGCCACCCTATCTTGTTCATCGCTAACCAGGCCGACAACATCACTCCGCTAGTCAGCGCTCGCAACAACTCTGTTGGGTTCCCTGGGTCAAGACTTCTGATCCAAAACTCATTTGGCGTGAGTATCCTGTGGAAAAAATTCTTTCTATTCGCATAGAAGACCGACCATGCCAAGACCCGAGAGCTGATTGTCTTTATTCATAGCATACAACTCTCGCAGCCCCATCAGAATGCACCAGAGGATACATCAGGGCTTACTTCCAAAATGGAACACTGCCGGAGCCTGATACAAAGTGCGAAGGCGACTCGCATCCATTCGGCCCTTTTGCCGAAGCTGGTGTTCAATTCTACCAACCAACGCTGTTTATGTAGCTCGGATGATGCCATTTGATTCTTAGATCTAGAGACTAGATACGCAAAGTAAAGTCTGCGTAGATATAGAAACCTCTTTTCTTCTTTTTAAGCGCTGCGGTCATGTTTTGCTTCACGTTGCCACGTCGTTGGCTGACTGTTGCCCAGGCCTCTCGGCTCGACTCATTCGATGGTTATTCTAATCAAGAAGATAAATTTGATTATGGGTATTGATACGACAAAGGAATTGATCTGGAGAACCATGTATCACAAACCGACATGTTGCATTTGACTTCAACCGCCTATTGTGTCTTATGCATTTCGGAATCCGCGGGCATCTCGTATACCATGTGGTCGTCCGGCGCTTCGTGCCTGACTGGATGACGTTCCGTGGACTCAATCTCATGCGACAACGGCGTCCCCATCTCACTGAGAGGCGACCGTGAATCCAACTCGCTGAGATGGCTCCCTTCCTTCAGAACCTTTGGTTCCGCCTGATGTCTCATATGTATCTCTCCGTTTCCCCCAGTCTCGGCCATCGAGCTCGTCTGGCTCGCTACCTGCGTCCTCTGGCTCTTGCCCCTCTTCTCGTTGAACCATAAAAACGCCTTGTCAACGGCATCTGGCGGGGAGTCAGGTCCCTTCTTCTGCTTTCTGCGGCGGCGCAAGAACCATAGTACTGCCAGGACCGCCCCTATTACCCCGACTGCGATTCCAATCTTTTCTCCGGCTGCCAATCCCTTATCGCCGGTGTCGAAGCTCTGGAGAACTTGTCCTTTATCCCAAGCGTCGCCCCATGTCGTGACAAATGACTCAGCCGGGTTGGTACTGATGGCGGAGCCGTCGAACTTCTTCACGATGCTCTGCTCCATGCGTGGGCCCGGGGCTTGCGCCATGTAGGTGACATTGGATTCGTAGTCGACGGCGAGGAATGCGGCTTGGAGAAAGGCGCGACCCAGCTGCCAGAAGCCGTAGCTTGAGTTGATGGATTTGCAAGGGAAGTAGCTGGCCTTCTGCTCGACCAGAGGCGGTTCTAAGGTAAGGTTGAGGAGCTGGAAGGGGACTTTGATGGTCATGTTTGTTGCGCTCGAATCGGCCAGGATGAAGCCGAGGTACGCTGACTGGTTGACGAATAGTTGAGCACTCAAGTCAGTTTCCCAGAGGTAAAGCCCTGACTTGTTGTGGTACGTCATGTGAAGATTCTCTGCTATGGCTTCGCAGATCCCGGGCGGTAGATAGATGTATGGGGAAACCGGATTTGGGACCACGACCGCCGACCCAGCAGCGCCGCCAACGTATTTGGTGTATTGCATGCCGAGGTCTGTGGGATTCGTCCAAAAGCTCACGTTCGACTTGATCGGATAGAGAGACTGGTTTCGTATTTGAAAGTCGAAGATGATATCCCTAAGGAACATCATCGGCGTCGAATCCTGAAGTGCAAAAGTGCCAACCTGGCCGAGCGCCCTGTTCTGCTCGTACCCACCGAGCACTAGGGATCCAGGAATACCGAGAGCGGCACTCCCCATCTGCACGCTGAACGCGGTCCTGTCGATGTCGCTCGAGGCCTTGAGCTGTTGGAGGATTCCTGGCGGGGCCGTGTCATCTTCTCTCTCACTCCTTGGCCCGAGTCCAAGTGTGCCGACCTTCGGCGTGTAGGCAGTCGTGTTTGAGGTGGTAGAGCTGTTCCACGACGTTGCGGCTACCAAAGTCGCGTTAACCTTGATTTCGTGACTGGTTCCTAACCTCGAGTCGATCACCATGCTGTCCCAGTACTCCATTCCTGCCCAGCCCGCCTCCATAAAGACGCTGCCGAACCAGCCATCGGTGTAGGCTCTCATCGTTGCCGTCTTGACGGTGTCAGCGCGCGGCGTATAATCTCCACCCACAGATTTCGTCAGGATCTCAGAAACACTAGAGCCGCCCGGCCAAAGAGGCATCTCAGTGCCGTTGAGCTTGAGGATTGGCGCCTGCCATGGCCCGTCGGGGCCATAGGTTCCATTCTCGTTCCCTCCAATATCGGTCGACCAGCGAAGTTGAATTTGCGCGCTGGCGCTGGCGACGGCGGCCGCGGCGAACGAGATACGACGCAGCAGCATGGCCGACGTTTGTCAAACGTCTCGAATGATACTTTGACTGGATGATTTAGGTTGACATTCGGGATTGAGTTTAGGATCCACGCGTGAAAGGTGAGAAATGGTAGACTGATAGACAAAAATGTCAACAGAAACCAGAGAAGCAGAATGAGAGTCCAAGTGCCGGGCGGAAAGCATGCACGAGTGAGGGTCGGACAATACTGCGCCGCATACGAGTCTTACAGTAGTATCGATAATTTGATAAACACATACGGTTGCCCTCTGGAGTCTGGGCAAAGGCTCCATCGCAGGCAACAGAGCTACCGGGATCCGGATCCAGATCCAGGCTGGCGCCGCAATTTCCTGGCTGCTAGAGTCCCAAGGTACAAGTGGATTTCATATTCAGCCAACAGGATTCGAGGCGCTCATCAGTGACTCAGGGGCTGCCCTGGTTTGAATAGTCACCTCTTGACGGAGATCGTGTCCGTAGGAAGGGCCATAGTGTTAGTAGCAAAGGAGAGTGAAGAGATACGCGAGCACTAAGAGTCTGACAAGCGAGCATTGGTCGTTAATTTGGGCGCGTTTTCGTTTTCGTAAACCTTAAAACTCAATTGAAAAGGTCCCACTCCTGAGCACCACCCCCCCTTTAACGGGTGCTAGGTGAACACAGCGAAGATTGGCGCGAGGCTGGTCAGGGAAGGCAATCCTTCAGGATCCAACGCGGCACTGAACTTTTTAAATACGAAACTCGAGGACTTTGCTCCATGATACAAAAGGAACGGGAATCAAAAGAAATACCAATCCCATGGCAATCCAAACGGCTTTTGGTTTATCCCGGATCATCCTTGAGACTTGAATCGGCCCCATCATCGGGACCAATCTCCACTTAAACCCCGGGTGTTCGGAGGTGAATACGGCGCTTGGTAGATATCGATCATCCATTTACTTGCGTTCAATCCGACGGATTCAGAGCGCTTCATATAGAAGAAAAGCTTGACGTCCTTAGAGACCTGTACTACATATCCATCAGATTCTCGGTCACGAAATTAGCCTCTGCACCATTGCTCTCGCAAGGCAAATTCAGCAACGCTTCAGTCGCCCTTTACCTTCCCCATCTCAATTGTCTCGGGCCGGATCGTGGAAGAGCCACGCCAACCCCACGACTTCCCACTGTCAGTCTCCAGGCCCTTTATACAAAGTAGATGTTTATCCGCAACCTGTATATGCCATTTCTGCCTCCCGGCTCTCGTCTTCTTGATACCTTTAAGTAGGCGCCTCGTCCTCGACCGCCACCAAGGTTTGTCCTGGCCTGCGATGCATCGCCGCAAAGGTATCAACAGAAAGCAGACTTGGTCCAATCTTCCCTCAGAGAGCAACATCTCACCAATCGTTAATAATCGACTCATTCGAGTGCTCCTCTCAAAGTCGAGCTTGGCTCCAGACTCGGGTGGGCTTCCACCGGCGGCTATCGCTAGGGAGATCTTATTCTCCAAGTAGAACAAGATCCAGTGAATGTTAATCTGTAACGCAGGTAAGCCGAAATTTTTTATGTAGCTGGATTAATCCTACCTCGGTTTCCGAAAGGGATTCTCTGCGAAGATCCAAGTCCTTGATGGTGCCGTACTTTTTTGCCATTTTCAACAGCTGAGCCAGCGCCTCCTCGATGGACCCCTCGAGGAGGGCAACATCGCAATAATACAACAAGACCAGGAGGTCCTTCTCAGACTCATCAATCAGACAGGTATCAGACGGCCTAAAAGGAATAGGCAGGTTATCATCTCCTGCAGAAATAGAGCCTGCCTTCAACTTTCCCACATCAATCCCTTGTGACCCGAGGAACGGGTTCACGGCACGGGCGACTTCAAACAGCGTTTGCGAGATAGGTTTACGGTCAGTCAGCAAACGCAGCATAGTCTCTTCTGTACAGAGTCTGATGTAGTCCCGAATGTTCGCTGAGAGATGAGCATCCTCAATCAAGACATCGAGTCTCTCAATGAGCGACCTAAGGTCCTCGGAGTCAACGCTCGAAATGGCCCCCATTAGGTATTGACTGCGAATCTGCCCGATGGACAGGATGACTTGATGGGTTGTCTCAGATATGAGTGGAGGTAAATGCTGGACCCAGATAGTGGTAGACGGCAGCGTCTTTGGGACGCGCGGAGGCGGCGACGGACTACCTTAAGTCAGTTTCTTGGGCTCATCAATCACGGGCAAGTCACAGACTCACCGGGACGAACCTCCCCCCATATTGCGAAGCAGCTTTGGCGTTGAGTTCTTTACCGACGGAAAGTCAGGCGCTCCCAACGATGCATAGAAAATCACGTCCATGTTGGCATCTTACAACACCACCACATTCTATATGAAGTTGAAGAAGGAGAGCAAACAACGAAGCTCATCGTCAACCAGGCTGGACTGACGTATCTCGCATGCCTCGCATCGTATTTCGTGTCTGCATCAACCAGCTCAGCTGAAAGCCTTGGCAACACGCGTTATCAGACGTGGCTTGCGCCGGCGAATCAAGAGGAACGGACGGTGTGGCGGTATATATCCCCCGGACTGGGGCCGTTCTCAACGTTGTGAGCGCCACCGAGGATCCCGTCCATCATGGGACGCGTGCGGGGTACTGAGGTATGATCCTCTGTGCTGTGATCAGGTGCACGTGGAAATACTTTGGTGCATCATTGGAATATTTTGGTAGTCATTGTGAATGTAGAGGTGTTGTTTTGAGCATTCAATATGTACTCTGGTAGCTAGTATCTACACCAGTTCATGACGAACTTTGACCATGGTGATGCGTTCCATGTAGAGTCGCCTGCCCAAACGCCATGCCTCCGTCCCTGAAAATGCAAGCTGTCAGTTTGTGCAGCTTCAGCGCCCGTCACGTGTTAAGAACATTTCCTTGTGATCCCGCCTAATAATATCCATGATCGCTGTAAAACGCCGTTGCCGATGCTGAGGTTGATCCATTCTCCGATGGTGTCGAACGTTGTGAAGATGTTGTGGTGATAAAGGAAAGGTTGAAGTGATTGTACTGAGACATCGAGGTCGGCGAATCCTTAATTTTGGGATTCGTAGACTGCCATCGCCTTCTCAAGCTCCTCGAGACTCGACCGGTCGCCGTAGGCATCCATGAGTTTTGCCGCTCGCTTGCGGTCTTCAATTGCCTGCTTCTCCGCCGCGGCGTTCTTTGCTTGGCGACGTTCGACCATGCCTTCTCGGTATGCGTTGAGGCCGTAGCCAACGGCGACGACTGCTACTGTGGGCGGGACCCTATTATGCCGGATTCGTCAGTTCCAAACTCTCTTGGTTGCGGTGGTGGTGTTTACCCCAGGATTCGGGGCAGCCGGGAAGAGGGGAAATGGATGCCAGGTTGGGGGCTAAGGTAGGATGGGATCAAAGATCATGACGTACCATCTCATGGCGAGTCGACGGGGAGTTTGCAAAAAGTAGCTCGGCGGCATGCGAGCGTTGGTTGTGAAGTTTCTTGAAGCTTGTCTGAACATTGTATGTTGTGGGAGCAGGTATCTCAATAAGAAGTGGTGTGTGGGATGGGGGTGAAATCGGTATTTGTATCTTGGTTACGTGTGGGTTACAATCGCAAGGGATGATTAGATAGATCTCTCGGGCCAAAAGCAAGCGTCTTGGTGAGGAGGTGGCAGCGGCAAGCAATGTATTCATATAACACCCCGTCTCGACACTTCGCACCGCGCCAATCTTGTGTCTGAGAACCCCGTCACCCCCAGCCGTTCCCTCCCCCATGGCCAAGGGGGGCTAAGCATGGCATGGCACCGCCCGCCCACACAGTACCTAACAGCACTTGCGTAGTGCGTAAGGCAGGGTTGAGATGAGCATTGAGCGGTACACCGTACGGTACAAGGCATCTCCGCAGGGGAGGGAGGCAAAACGGGATTCGCGGCCAGAACGAGAATCAGTGTGACACCAGCATCGCACCACGCTCAGCAGCGGCCCCAATTGGGCATGGCGTCGACATCGTTCCAGAGTGTCGATTGTGGGGTGATGTCGACCGATATGCGGGGTGGAATCGGCACAGCCCGGGTGCAGTAACGTGATGCCGCTGGGGACAAGACGGGACATTTGCTTCTCTCTCTCATCATTGCTGCAGCGCTACGGATACAGTGCTGTACTACATACGTTGTCCTCGAGGAGAGAAAACTCTCATTGCTATTGGAGTGCCAGGCGAGTTCCTGGAAGACGTCTGGGGAACTTGGTGTTGAAGGCTGCTGCTGGTTCGCTGGAACTTTGCGAAACGCTCGAGGTGGTTGAGGAAGCCCCTTGTTTGTGCATCTTTCGTGCATCTCCGTCCATCTAATGACCCTGGGCCATCCAAGCACAGCCCCCGCAGACTTGTTTTGGCTTTTGTTGGTGTGGTAGCTACTCCTCACGTGCCCGATGCTGTGCCTGTGTGGTTTGCAACTTGCTTGCTTGCTCGCTACTAACGGCACTTGCAGTCGGCGTCTCGCCACACACAAGACCGACTAGCAACCTACCCTAAGTGGAAGCATTGACCAGACGGAGGACGGCCAGCGGAGTCCTCCGTTACCGCAATGTCTTCCGGTGCTGGTGGCAGCTGTTGAGAACCGTGAGGTTATGACATGTGCGGATACATCAATCGGCAAGTAACTTCGGGAGTGTGGCTTACCGGGATCATTTTGTTGGTGATTGAAACATTTTCATTCTTTCACTTTCAAAGTCTCCTTTTCGTGTTCTCCCTCAACATTGGAACCCGAAGTTATTATCGTGACCCGATTTGCAAAGCCTATCTGTAGCCCGTATCTCTAGATCTTCTCCATCGTGGACTATGGAAATGCCGATTCCACCCGCGAAAACCAGTGGGCTCCACCCAAGTTTATCCCGAAAGCTCGTCACATAGCCGAAAACCCTCGTTGATGTCATCTCTGGTCCCTGGATTTCTATCTCTAATCCCAATTTCCCTATTTCCTTCTCTGTCAAACAACCCTGTTGACAACTTGACGCTTAGCCTGATCTTGACACCGTCTCCATCCGCGCTACCGCTCTTTGGGGGCGCTCGAGTCCGACGCCAGGACGCGTTCTTTCTGGTGAGAAGGCGAGAATCTGGTTGCCAAGGTAAAGAGGGAGAGCGACCCTTGTCCGCCGATGTCATTCAGCCAAAATTCCATCAATGAACTCAACGCATTTTCCAAGCTGAGTCTCCACCAACCAACGCCAACGCTGGCTTCCGCGCTAAGTGAACTCCGGCGGCTGTGTTTCAAGACGTCACAACACACGATCGAATGATGATGCAGCGGATAGCGGCGGTTTGTTGTCGTTACCCGCGATTCTGAGCTATGACGATGGCCTCACATTGAGACCTTTTGTCGGGATCACTCGATTTAAGCTTGATCAACTGTCATTTTGCATGTATCCTTCACTACATTGCCGCAATGACGAGCACATGCATGCGTGCTCGCGACATGCCAAGCACCCCACAAGGCTTTGGCTGGGGCCCCCCATAACCCCTTTTCTAAAGTCCCTACTGTAGTATGTTCGCTCGAGTGTGGCGCATCGTCAACACAACACAATCCACAGCACAACAACGACTTCAATGATCGGGTGAATATGATGTTTAACATAGATCAAGTATTGTTACCACATTCATCTATGATTGGCGACGGAATATCCCATTGCTCATCTTTTAATCCTCTGAAATCTAGTAACTTTGGATCCATCACTGAGCTCTTGCTGAATTTCTTGGTGTCTATAGCCGAAGAGTCTCGGGGCGATCACAAAACGTAATGCGTAATAAATGATGCCAAGAGACAGGATGCTCAACGCAACAACAGGAGAAAGCCAATACGGCAGCGAAGTACTGCCTTTACCATTCGGCGGTCTTACAAACGGCATCACGATTAAGAACTAATTACCAAGTATCAGCGATCAATCTTCACAGTCTTTGAATCCATGGGCACACTCACGATATTCGCCGCAAGATAGATCACAATCAGAATCCAGGGTGCCCGGAGCGGCGATTGGAAGTTCTCCCGGTCGGTGAAACGCAACTTAACCAAGCCAACGGTGATAGCTGTCAACAAGACTGTTGTCGGGTAGCTAGACAAGCTCACGACGAAGTTGAAGGCATCTCCAGCCGGCGGTGCACAAATGAACAGAACAGTAACTCCCAGATGCAGAATCAAGGCGTAAATAGGAGTGCGGAACGGTCTGTTCTCCATGAATAGGTTGGAAAAGGGGAGCACGCCGTCCTTTGCCAGCTCCTGCAGCAGGCGAGCTGATTGGCGAAGTCAGTTGATTGAGCTCACAGTGCTGACTGAGGTTGAGAAACTCACGAATGGTAAATGCAACACCCAGGAGATGTCCCAGTGCCGATAGAGCGACCAGTGCTGGAAGAGCTTTGGCTCCTGCCGAGGGGCCAAAGATGTTCTCGAACAAGGTCGCGGCTACGGTAACCTTTGCCGCAATAAATGCCTCTTTAGGCACAGCGGCAAACTAATTGTGTATGTTAGCCAGCGAGTAACAGTGTGATAGAGATTATTGACTTGCATATGCGACATTTGCTAGTAGGTAGAGCACTGCGATGACGCTCATGGAGAGAGGAAGCGCGATTCGCAGAGTCTTCTGCGGATTACGGACTTCAGACAAGACCTGGGCATATCAGGTTAGTAAAGCGTGACAACTGCTCCAGGCTTCATCTCAAACTTACAGCATTGACATTATCATAGCCTTGGAAGGAAAAAATGACGTTGAGGATAGCGGATCCGATGTTGTACCCGCTGTTAGAAGTGCCTTCGAAAGCATTGGTGAAGTTGTGAGGGCTTTCCACCCTGAGATGGCCGGACAAAGCTGCGAAGCCGCAGCATACAATAAAGAGCAGCGTAAACAGCTTCACCGCGGATAGCAAATCCTGGATCGCTCTTCCTGTTCGAGGCGCAACCGTGTGGATTCCGACGGAGAACACGGCGCCAGCAATCGCAACTCCACGGAGTTCCCACGTCGTCGAGTCGGCACCTGATGCAACAAGGATGTACGACGAGAACGTGATGGCGTTACTTGCAGAAACCTCTATATTGCGTGTTAGGAAGGTCCTTAAACTGGCCGTGACATGCTCTTAACGGAGCATCAAGGACACTTACGCAAGAAGACGCAATAGAAGACGTAGATGCAAGTTTGCATAATCCGGGGACTGAAGGATCGCTCAAGGTAGTTCTTGATACCACCAGATCTGGGTATTGCGCTTCCAAACTCGAGCATAACGAAGATACCGCACGTCGAGATGATTGCCCCGATCACCCAGCACATCATTGCCATGCCCACACTACCCGAAAGCTTGAAGATAGTGCTGGGGGTCGAGAAGATGCTGCGCTTGTCAGAAACGGGAGAGATGCCAAGATGCGGGTCTTGCGGCGTACCCTGCACCAATGATCTTATTAACAATCAAGGAGACAGCTCCGAAGAGTCCAATAGTCCGCTCTTGCAGGACGTTGACTTCGATAACGCCAAGCTTGACATCCTTGTCTGAATCTTCGCCGCCATCGCTAAGAGAGCGAGTGATAGGCGTAGCTAGACGAAGATGTTAGATACAACTTGCTCCTTGCGGATAGAAACCTCTGCTGACCTTGTATACTATCTTGTCTGGACGCCATGGTATCAATCACGCCAAGGCGAACCTTGGAATCAAACAGGAGATCGGTTGATTAATGCAGCACCAAGACTTGGAGCAAGTGAATGCAGAAGTTTTACTCTTATGAATTTGAGGCTCTTTCAAGCATCAGTGATGGTATCCGTTATTCTGGAAAATGTTAGCTAAGAGCGTGCGTTTACGTCTGCACGGCTGCGGGAAGCGAAGCACGCCATTATGGACCCAAGATGTCGTGTGAATATCCCCAACGGCCAACTCAGAAGACATGGTAACGTGAGCGCAACTCCCGGACTTACTCAGGACTTGATAATACTTTAAAGGGGACTTTTTCAAAATAGTCCTGGTGCCCGGGAGGCAATACCGAACGCTTTCCCGCTTCTGGTAACATGCTCTTACTCGACACAAGGGTGTTGTTGGAGTCGGGGATATTCCGATTATGTCGTGCTTTGCTCCTGTGATTCGCCATTCGATGCGGACAAACCATTGGACAGCACCAACATGTAACGTTGTCTAGGCTGAACAAAGATCCGCAGCACATCCGACTACGGACCGAACTGCTCGTAATGCATCCGATATCTGATAATGATGCAGCATAAGTGTAGAGCCTCATCAGGCATTTCAGTATGCTACAACGTTGTGTTATAGTTAGTACAGCAAGACAACGGGAAGTTGAAGAGAGCAACAGAATGACAGTCGAACTCCAAACCTTCGAGGTCCTCGGCGCCAGGACCTATTTTGGCCATGCCCTGCCCTACGGCCTACAAGTCAAGTCGAATGATACGCCAAATTCTGCACCTCCCGTCACCGAGTCTGCAGCGGCATTGAGGGCACTGGGCGAATCCGGAAAACTTCAAGATCTGTTGGAAAAGCACGGTGCCGTCTTGGTCCGTGGTGCAGGAAGCGCTTCAGCCGAGACTTTCTCGAAACTCGTAGGCGCAGCTGAGAAAGGCAGAGGTTCCTATCCTCATGTTCAAATCGGATTGGCCGGGAAGAGAACCCCACTCGCGGACAATGTCTGGACGGCCAACGAAGGGTCGCCAAGCACCCGATTCTACCAACACAATGAGGTGAGGGCGTCCCGTCCAGCCTCAGGTGATATGCTCAAGTCAGCTCACGTACCATCGTCAGTACTCGAGATACACACGCTTCCCTTCAAATATTCACTTCTACTGTGTGAAGACAGCCCCCAAAGGTGAGTTCATCCCAATATTGCGAGGTTGCGAGGCAGCTTAACCTCCCTTCGTTGACCCGAATACCTGTGGGCGTTCATACCGACTGATATGGAGCTGTAGGTGGCGCGACACCTATTGCAAGCAGCGCCAACGTATTCGAAAAGGTCCAAGCCGCGATCCCTGAGCTTGTGGAAGAGATCAGCAAGCGTGGCTTGGGGATGAAGATGGTCTTCCGTGCCCCCGGGAATGAAGCCAAGGTCAATCAATTCAACTGGGCTGGTGAGCACAGTTTCGGACAGGAACTTGCTCCAGAAGACGACGAAGCAACAACGAGACAAAAGGTGGAAAAACAAGTTCGCAAGTTAACGTCAGATTTCAAGTGGAACGAGGATGGAAGTCTTGAGCTGACGCAGCATATTCCTGGTAAGGTGCCCCCGGAATGTTCCTCACTTGGCATGAAGAGTACGAAGTTCACGTCTGACATCAACCGCAACTATAGGCATACGCAGGCTCCCAGAGAGTGGCAGACCAGTCTGGTTCAACGGCCTGGTCGGGCGTCATGGTATTACGCGAGACATTGGTGCTCTCGATCCTCCTCATATCGGCCGTGACGGAATGACTTGTAAGTTCTTGCAGAAAGCTTACATGGTGCAACCTCACTGACATGCTGCCAGATCTTCCCAGTGTCTATGGAGATGATACTGAGATACCGCGCAGGCTTCTTGACAAGCTTCTTGACGTGATTGATAAGGAAGAGATTAGCTTGGTTCTTGAAGAGGGAGATCTTTTGTTAGTCGATAACTTCCAAGTCTCCCACGGAAGAGAGCCGTGGGAGGGCGATAGGCAGATATTGGTCTCAATGTGGGACACATCAATCCCAATTGGGGAGTACTGATGAGCACCCCATTAGCCTCCAAGAGTGATCAATATCGATTCGTCAAAAGTAATTTCTTCATAGTTGGAAGAAGGAAGATAGGTGACAAGTTCTGAATTATTGTTCAGTTCCCAAATAATATACAGTGAGATAGTCATAGCACGCAGGGACCCTTCCATTTTTCAGTATCGATTGAAATACACATCTTTTTGCTCGGATCTCTGAGCTCCACTCCATGGCTGAGTTGGTGGTGAGGTTCGTGTTTCCGATGAGTGATCTTCGGGACTCCTCCGGGATCTTGAGCTTCACCTACAATGTATACTGATAGGCAGGGTGGCACTGCCATTTTTCACCCAAACTCGTCGACCGTGATCCCAAGCGTGTGCCTTCACTCTGAAGATCCTCATCTCCGGCAACGCGGAGCTTACGGTTACGCCAACGAAGGTAGAAGTGCAGCGAAGTGGCCAGAAGAATGCACATTCCAGAGAAGGCCACATTAATGATGTTTGCTTGCCAGTACTGTGGGCCATGGGACTTTGGGTAAAAGTAGCTTGCATAAATGGAAGCCAGGTTAGATCCGGCGTTCACGACAGCGTATGATACAGCTCGTTTAGTCGCCGGCCGAGGAAGTGTTGTCGAGACCCATGACAAGATACATCCAAATGAGCCATACACGCTCATCATCATGAACGTCGCGGTATATCGGGCTGCAACGTTGAGAGTAGTTGCCGAGATGATGAAGCCGACGCTGCAAAAGACCTGCGGCCACACGATGTGCAGCCATCTCTCACGATGCTTGTCGCTGTGCCAAGAGTTTGTAATGCCCAATATCGCTGCGAACACATATGGTGGAGCAGAGAGAAGCAATGTGTTTCTTTGGTTGTACCCGAGTGTCGCTACAATGGTGGGGAAGAAGTTGGTAAAAGCGGCAGCAGTGTTGAGTCCAAGTTGCATGAGCCAGATCATGTAGAGTGCTGGATCCGTAAATGTCATCTTCAGACCCTGCAACGCTGATGCTTCTTCTCGGTTATCTTCTTCGACTGCTTCTTCGGTGATTCGAAGGATAGAAAGCTTTCTCTCCTCGTCGGTTAGCCATTTGGTAGTGGCTGGATAATCTGGAAGTGTGAGATACGTCACGATGGCGACCGGAATTGGGATCATTCCCTCGATGATGACTGTTTAGATGAAGTCAGAATATCACCAGGCATTGAGTGAAAAGAGAAAACTCACAAAGCCATCTCCAATCTGCGAGGCCTAGCTTTCCATCCATGCCTCCCATGATGGCGCTGCCCAGAAGGCCACCGAAAGCACCTGCCATTTGTCCTGCAGCATATAGTACCGAGATACGGACAGCCAGCTCCTTCTTCGTGTACCACGAACTGAAAAGGTACAAGGCGCCAGCTATAGCGTGGTTAGCCACAAGTCCATGACAGTAATTAGTGGAGACTAACGGAAGAAGGGTGCCTCGACAAAGCCCAGGAGAAACCGGAGAACTACAGCTCCCCTGTAGTTCTGAACAGCGCCAGTGGAGGCACTGACAACAGCCCAACAGCACATGACGACTGGAAGGAAGATGCTGGGTCTCATCTTGTTGAGAATCATGTTTGTGGGAACCTGGGTGAGGATGTATCCAACGAAAAAGACACTGATAATGGTGTTGTACTGGGTTCCAACCAGATCGATGTCCTTTTCAAAGTTTCCCAGACGGGCTGTCGCGATCTGATCACCGTCAGTGTGATTTCTGTTTAGCGAACATCACATTGCTTTACATTGTTGCGGTCCAAGTAATTGAGTACATGTTCTTCTCAACAATCATGTCAGTGAGGGCTCCGCTTTGAGGAGTCTGGATGAACTTATAGAGTAGCATCATCAAGGGCATCCTTGAGCATCGGTCAGGAACAGCAGATTAGGTGGGAAAATCATCGGGCCACTCACATCCGAATGTCAATCCTCCGCACAAGTCGTCGCTCTTTCAGGTCCCTGTTCTCGATGGGTACATCCCGGGATGTGTCTGATTTCAGTGGATGATCCAGCGTTTCCACATGAAGGCCCGGAGTGTCGTCTTTACGAAGGTCATTCAACGCCATTTTTGTTGTGCAAATGACAACTTTTTGTACGTTCAAACTTTAGATGGACGTATTGATGTGAAATGAGACTCGGCCGTAGTTACATATCTTTTAGAGGCCGACCGAAGAGAGGCCATCGGACTGCTTGCCGATGTCCGCGCCCTACTCACGGATATGACTTTTTATGGTTACATAGTAATAATAGTCAGATGTGTGCCGAAAAAAGGCCAGGCGAGTAGATTGGTTGGTCGGAACGTGATTACGAACCGGTCGGCTCTCGCATGATCTTAGTTTAGTCTACCATGAACAGATAGATCGACAGGGCTTCATCGGAAAGTAATCTTGTTGGCTGTTTTGAGACATGGGTGTTGATGCTGGAAGGAAGGTAGCATCAAATGTGTCATGTGGTGCTTGGAGAAGTTACCTGCAACGAGTGCAATTGTCATAACATCTGGACTCGAACCACCGAGCTCATATTCCTGCAAGACAAGCCTACACGAGGCTTCGAAGCTTTGATACATTTCGCAGAGTCGCTGGAAGCTCGTCTCTACATGATGGCATCTGGGCCTACATTTATGTCTGAATTTTGGCATCCGTCAGCATTCCACCCTCGTAAATTTAGGTACTCAAGTACGCATCCAGATCCCACTTTCCCCGCAACCCCGGATACCCATACCCGCTGGCGTCAACCCCGGATCGTGGGGTTGATTACATGTATGTGTGTTTGACTGTACAGCACAATCTGTTGGCGCTGCTAGAACACAGCTAGCTGCATTGGTTGGTCCTACGGCTCGGGAATCGGATATTCTGAGGTTCTGAGCTCACATGGCAGGTCCTAGCGGTCGGATATTGCCACAATACGTCACAATTCCTGACGTTGAGCTGCACGCAAGTGCAGGGGAGAAGATGCAAGGAAACCAAGCGAGGGCTGTCATGATGTGCTCGGAGAAGTCCCCGATATCGCTGAGTATGGCGGGAACTTTGTCCGAATACCGTGCTTTTCGGCAGAAGGACATGAATGGGCAGATGTTTTGACATGATCCAAGATTTAAGGACTCTGGATTCCCATCTCGTCGGGATTTATCGTAGACCAGCATTTTATCACGGCGTGTCTTCACTGATACACGCCATATTGCAAAATAGATTGAGACTCTTCCCAGCCTAGCAACTTCGAAGATCTTCGAAGCATAACGCGACCACAAAATGCCTAGTGCTGTCAAGCCAATCGTACTCCACATAGGAGACCCGATACAATACAATCCAGAGCGATACAGGGCGTTGGAAGAGATCGCTACAATCATCAGGCCACCCATAGAAGAGAGGCAGAGGGACGCCTTCTTGAAGGCCCTGAGGGAACAGCAATGGGGAAATTTCTCAGCGATCCTGCGACCCTTTTGGAACTCGGGCGGAGAGATGGGCCGTTGGGACAAAGAGCTCATCTCACTCCTGCCTCCCTCCGTCAAAGTCTTCGCCTCCGCAGGCGCTGGATATGACTGGGCAGATGTTGATATTTTGGCTGGAAAAGGTACGCCATTGCCCTTTTCCTCAACATTTTAGAGATATCTTGTTGACACGGACAATAGGAATCTTGTATTGCAATGGAGCATCAGCATCGTCAGAGGCTGTGGCAGACATGGCGCTTTACCACATCATATCAGTGTTCCGCAACATGCAATGGACCAATACAGCCGCACGTAGTGGGAACGCAGATCAGTTCCTCGATGCACACCGACACAATAGCGAGACAGCACACAACCCTGCAGGACATACGCTTGGCATCATTGGCCTCGGAAACATCGGCTATCGTATTGCACAGAAGGCATACGCCGCCTTTGGCATGAAAATAACATATGTCGATCCTATCCCCAAGCCAGCGGGGCAGGAAACCACTATCAAAGCCGTGAGATACCCGGACCTGGACTCTATGCTCGCCGTCGTAGATTGTGTGGTTATTTCCGCCCCTGGAGGCGCAGAAGGCGGCAAGGCTCTTATGGATGCCTCACGCTTAGCGAAGATGAAGGCGGGATCTCGATTGGTCAATGTTGGGCGTGGAAACCTGGTGGATGAGGAGGCATTGGCTGATGCACTAGAGTCAGGGCATCTTTTTGCTGCTGGACTTGATGTGCACTCGGATGAGCCGCACATAAACAAACGTCTGGTCTCCATGAGGGATGTAAGTCTGACATGTCACACTGCTGGTGGAGCTGTCGAAACAAGAATCGGTTTTGAGGATCTGGCTATCCGAAACGTCATTGAGGTACTACTAGGGAAGGAACCTTTGACGGTGGTGAACAAACATTTACTTCTGTAGATGAGAGTGGAAACCTACAGTACCACGAAAACAAAGGATATAAATATTTGAAGCTAGTGTTTATTTCCTATCGGAAATTATCCTAGTCTTTGTGAATTGAATTGTATCATTTCTTCGACATTGATCCAGGTTAAACACCAGGCTCTGCTACTGGCCATGAACAGTCTGGGTCCAGGCCTGCCTTACTACTTGAGACCAAGCTAAGAGTCGATGGCTTTGCTTCCCCCTTTTCCGTCGCTTAACATCATGCTGTATGTCCTTGTTGATTGAATATGTGGTTACCATTGACGGCGGCTCGGCCATCGATGGATGCAGGAAGTTTGCATGTGCATGCCTTAGCTTGTGAATATGCTTCACGGCCTCCCGCAGGCGCACAGATTTTGACTCAATTCAAATTAGAAGGATGTTCCAAAAAGAAGCCTATGACACAGTCTGATGTGACATAATTGATGCTGATTACCCCTCTTCCTCTGGCCAATGACTATCTCAATATCCCAGAATCAACTTTCCTTTTAACCTCTGATGCTCTTTTCAGTCTCCATCAATTCCTCCCTCAGCCACTTTTGTACCGTTGGACATCGTAGATTAGCCGACAAAGACTCTGTGATCCTCTGTGTAGCCCCTACCTCATCTCAGCAAGGTAGTTTGGCCATTCAATTTCACGGATCCTCGATCAGTGCGAACATAACTTGTAAGTGACGTTCGCTTCTAAGGGTTCATCAGTACCCTGGTTTTGATCGTGTCTTGGACTGGTGATTCTCTCTACACCCCGAAACTCAAGTCCTGACTATTACGTAGTCGCTAAGATGGCTAGCAACATACAACAACGCGTTGAGAAGAACTGCAAGATTTTCTGGGGAGACCACGATTACGAAATTGATTATGAGACCGATGACAACATGGTCTTCCAATACTTTGTCTTGCGGGACTACGGAAGTTTGTTTGGGCCACCGTTGACAATGACCTTTTTTTGTGACTCTGAAGAGGCTGCCTATAGGG
Organism: Colletotrichum acutatum; assembly: GCF_030867785.1. Lineage (NCBI taxonomy): Eukaryota > Fungi > Ascomycota > Sordariomycetes > Glomerellales > Glomerellaceae > Colletotrichum > Colletotrichum acutatum. Next base: position 34,237 of record NW_026849151.1, read on the forward strand.
AGCTGGACCGGATGCTAGTGATACGGGCAGCACAGGTCGGGCGAGGGACGCCAACGACAAAAGAGGAGAGGCCGTAGATATTTGGTGGTCCGAGAGGGGAGTATAAGCGACTCTTGGCTGCAGTTTCGGGTGCGCTTGCGGCAAGTCAGCCTGCTGCTTAATCCACTGGATCTTAGGTGGAGTAGGATGAAGACGAGGAGGCACAGGCGACGCAATTTTTCGATGCATACTTGTAAATAAATGGTGGCATGAACATCAATGTGAGATGGACTTCTGCTAGGACTGAAAATGGAAACAAGCCACCTATTTTCTATTCAATAAAGATGTATTCTTCGATCTCGAACACTCTTGTCTGATTCCTCGAAGCTAAAGTGACTACATAATTTCACGTAATAACTCAGTACTGAAATCGTTACGCTTTTCAACCCGCTCATTTACGTTGATTTCTCAAGCGCTCAGATTCAACCAAAGCGAGTGCGCGAATAACATTAAGATGGCGAGTGCAGTCTTCGCAGGCGCCCCGAACAACGCTGCCCCCATCAAGCTCAATAATCTTCTTGCAAGGTTCGGGGTTTTGACAGCGCTCAAACTTGCCGGGAAGGAAAACTGAGGCGTATGGCTTACCACATTGGGTGCAATAGAATGCAACGGACGGTTGGTCACACATGTTGAATGGTGGACGCAAGATCTCTCGCAGGGATTCTTCGAGTCGAGCTATTCTGGGTCTGGGAAGGTTGCGGCGGATCGGCTGTGTGTGGGATGCTGTTGTCATGGAAATGGTATGCGTACTATGGGTAGGGTTCTGTTGTATAGACCACTACGGTGGTTTCCATGCTCTTTTAAAGATCCCGGCAAAGGTCTAATCTATGTTTCCAAGCCGGTCACCTTGATAATGAGTGCCGGGACAGTGGTATTGTAACAAGAACGATCCTGAGAAGATCTTTGTTCAGCTTCTGAGACAGCGATATTGACAACTGAGGCTTTGAGTCTGCAGAGTGTTGATTAAATCCAAGTACCTTACCTAATTATAAAAGAAACTTCGATCCGTCTCAAAGGGTTCGATCTCAACAATAGCACCGAGACTTCGAACAAAGCATGATTCCATGGAAGTATCAGCATCGAGTGGAGATTGCGCCCGCATCGTGGTACTGCTGGAACAATATAACTGTTCCCAAGACGTAGGAAAATAATGGTGCGCCGCCCTCAAGATTAATAAGAACGCCTCAAGGTATAACGAGTCAAGTTGATAACTCCTAAGATGGTAATTGAGTCTATTCGAGAGACATTGCATGACTACCTAGTACCTAAACTAAGTAATGTACTTTACTTAGGGAGCCTACAGCCGCCGCCGATGATGATGATGATGATGATTTGTTTAACGCCGGTACAGCCGCCGCCGACTCACGGCACAATGATACCCATGACAAGCCGGGGACCGTAAACTCTGGAACTGAGGGTTCTACAGCATAACTCTTCTACCACCTCGGCTAGCATCATCGCGAAAACCGAATGGAGCCATTTTAGCCAGGTTCGTCCACTTTTAGCTTAGATGCAATGCAACCTGCCACCCACCCGGCATCCCGCCCAGGGTCAATTGAGCCAGGCATTTACCCGTGAGGGGTGCAGAACCAACGTCATTTACCCCGGATTCAACCAGAGCGATATAAAGCATCTAGAGCATGGCGAGATTAGTACGTGACATCTGGTAGAAAGTCGGGTAGTACCATATCTGTGTTGCATTTGGGTCCAATGACACTGAGACACCCGATATGAAGTCCACTATTTTCATGCAACTGGCCTCAGTCGCTACATTGCTTCCGAGTGAGTTCACCAGGTTATCAGCATTGAATGAACTACCAAAGGCTGACTATCCGGATAGCATTCGCACAAGGGCTTGTGAATCCTATTATTCCGGGGTTCAATCCGGACCCGACGATCATTAGAGTTGGTCAAGACTTCTTCCTTGCAACTAGCACCTTTGAATTCTTTCCCGGCGTCCCCATCTACCACTCGACCGACCTGTAAGTCTACTTATTTCCTACCAATATTGCATAGCGTCACGTTACCCAATGCTCACTCAATGAGAACAGCGTGAAGTGGGACAATATTGGTCATGCACTGTCTCGGCCCTCTCAATTGAACATGCGGGGTACCGCCCCGAGTGGAGGTATCTTTGCGCCAACGCTGAGACACCACGACGGTCTCTTTTACCTGATTGACACAGTGTTCGATGTGATCAACCCTCCTGACAATGTAATGTCATTCAGTGTAGTATGTGAGAGTATTTCTATCTACTTACTGATGGACTCTTCCCATAGGTTACACGGGTTCCCCGGTCATTCTACGTCACAACCCCGAATATCTTCGATCAGGCTAGCTGGAGCGAACCTACATATGTTGACCAGTGGGGATTCGACCCAGACCTCTTTTTTGATGATGACGGGAAAGTGTATCTCACTTCCACGTTCTCGGAGTTCGTCGAGAATGGTAACTTTGCAAACTGGATCACGGAGATTGACATCAAGACGGGCGACTCTTTGAGCGACTCCCGAGTCCTCCACACGACAACTGTTCCTCCAGAACTTGGCTACCCGCTTGTGAGTCTAATTTCCCATAACCGCCAGGAAACTATGAAACTGTCCTAGCTAATTGTCAACCGAACCCCCTTAGACTGAGGGAAGCCACTTGTACAAACTGAATGGGACATATTACATGGTCACTGCCGATTCTGGAACTGAGGCCAATCACAAAGCAAATGTGTATCGCTCCCAGACCTTAGAAGGTCCTTGGGAAGGGAACCCGCATAACCCTGTATTGTGGAATGGCGAAGATATGTCTCTGCCAGTACTAGCTACGGGCCATGCAGACATTGTCGACGACGTCGATGGCAATTGGTGGGCTGTTTTCCTTGCGATTCGACCGCAACATCCTAGAAACAGTACCGGCTTGCCTCAGCTTGGTCGCGAGACCTTCTTGTGTCCTGTTACATGGGATGCTGATGGATGGCCCATCTTCAACAATAACGAGCCGATTACTGAGTACATGCCCGATGTTCTGTACGACTTGGACCGGCCCAAGGTATGGCGCGACGAGTTCGAGGGTGAACTCATCGATGAAGCCTACTACTACACACGAACACCATACAAAGGCTTCACAGACTTCGAATCCAGTCCTGGGAAGCTTCGAATCAGAGGGAACGTTTACACCCTTAACGATCGCGAAACTCCAGCAGCACTACTCCGCAAGCAGGTCGACATCAACACCACCTTCAGTACCGAAGTCAGCTCATTCAGCCCGGCGTCGTGGAGACAGGAGGCCGGTGCAAGTGTCTATCTCAGCATCCACTACCACAATGAAGTCGCCATCACTTACTCGAACGACACTGGTAAGCGATGCATAGTCACACACACACGGACGGGCCCTGACGCAACGCTCAACACCACCTACATTGAAGATGAGGATGTCGCCAATGGTGACCCAGTGAAGCTTTCCATCGAGGCCAAGGATGTAGGATATCGCCTAGGATACTCTACAGGCGACAAAGCACCAAGTTGGCTTGCGACTGTTGAAAATCGCTGGCTCCAGTCGTACGTCGAGGGCTGGCAGAACTTTGTCGGGACCCATTTCGCGATCTACAGTACTGGAACTAGACTTCCCACTCTAAATCCCGCGGTATGTTTCCTCTCAAGCTTGTATAGCGCAGCGACACTGACAGTAATGCTTCTCAGGACTTCGAGTACATCCAGACGGAACTAAACTAGCATGATAGTGTGAGGTTGAAGGGGTATTTACAGGAACAAGCCACCAGTCTACCCGATGTACTTCACCGGATGGATATACTTACCACCTTCAAGACGCCACTCTTAAAAGCAAGGAAGCATCTGAATTGATACTCTGACATTACTGATGAGTATCTTGCATCAACACGTGGGCGGGTCTTCCAACATTGCCATTTCGATTGACCGTTTCTAGATGTTTACCGCAGAGTTTATTAGACGTGAAGCGCTTCTTAAGCTACCTCAAGGCAAAGGCCCGGAAGTATTGACTTTTATTGAAATACACAGGGCTATAAGACGAATTAAAATCTCTTGCCATTCCATGAGTTGTGTATTAAAATGAGCCAGGTTCAAGCGGCCTCCTTTCGCGTTTGCTACACAATTCCATCTCCTTTGTTTTCTTAAACATGCGGCCACTGGATCAGAGGTTACGCCAGACCTTTTAGACTAGGTGACATTATTATCTAACAGACCCGAGGTTCTGAACCATCATAGATCCCGTGGAAGTTGGGATTCCGTGAGGTAGACCAACTTGATTGGCTCGCACGGAACGGCCCCTCTCCATTTCTTAGTGTCCACCTGTGAGATTCCGTTTGGACCTGGTGGAGGAGCAATCCGATTGGCCCAGACGGAATCATCAGACTGTATGAAGCAATTCGATGTGTGTTTCCGGAATTTGGCCGCCCACGCTTGAATGTGAAGGGACTTGCAAGTGTCTGTACTGCCGAAGTCAAGTCAGCCAGGCATATAATAGGCCTTCATTATCTCTCCAAAGGTGTGTGTAAATCCAGGTATCCAATGACTAAACATCGCCAGAACGTGCACAATCGAGGCTAACATGAATGTCAAACCGCTCTTACCAGTCGGAACCGCCCATCCTTTTACGTCGACTATTGCCTTATTGGCTGTTCTCATCGGTCTCTATACGTTTTACTACCGGAAAATACATCCTTTAGCCAGTTTTCCCGGCCCCTTTCTCGCGTCACTTACCAACTTCTGGAGACTCCGGGAGCTATGGAACTTGCACCTACCAGAGACTCTCGTCGTATTGCACGAGAAATATGGGGATGTAGTCCGCGTTGGCCCCAACATGCTTTCTTTCAGACAAGGGAGCGCGGTACCCAGGATTTACAAGGCCGGCCGGACTTTGGCCAAGACAGCTTTCTATGATGGTTTCACATCCTTCAATCCTAATCTGTTTGGAACTCAAGATGAAGAGGTAAGTCATCAGAAGTTTTGCAAAAGATTTGAAAGTCGCAGACTCAATCCCCAAGGTGCACTCAATGCGGCGACGGCAGATGGCGCACGCGTTCTCTCTACAGTCGATCAAAGAAATGGAACAGCACATCGACGGGCACATGCTTCAATTCCGCAAAAACCTCGACGAGTACTCCCGAACAGGCCAAGTTTTCGATCTCAAGGAACTGATAGCGTTCTTTGTTCTCGATGTTCTGGGAGACCTCGCTTTCCGCTGTCAATTCGACTCGCAGATCGAAAAGGACATTTCAAAGTTGCCTCCCATCAACGACCACATTTTTCTTGCTTGCCTGATGGGCATGATCCCTGACTTTATGCCGCTCATCAAAGCTGTCGCCCCCCGGATTCCGATTACATGGCTGCAACAGCTTCTCGCGGCTAGACAAAACCTCAAGAATCTCACGGCGGAGTGCGTGAGAAACCGATTAGCAGACACTGGTGCTGCTCGAAAAGACCTCATTACTAGCCTGATCAACTCCGTAGACCCGGAGACAGGCTCCAAGCTCTCAGAGCTAGACATACAAACAGAGGCATTTGCGTTCATGTAAGTTGTTAGACGGTGCATTGCTCGGATGATCTTTTCCGCTATCCCCTCTAACATATTCTTAGTGTTGCTGGCTCCCATACGACGTCCGGAACCCTTACTCTTCTCTTTTCTCACATTCTTCAAAACCCGGTTGTACATACCAAAGTGGTAGAGGAGGTCGATACAGCTGTTGATGATGTTGGCTCGGCCATTGTGTCTATCAAAGACCTTGAAACAAAGCTTCCATACGTCATGGCATGTCTAGATGAAAACTTCCGGATGAACTCTGTTTTCACTATGCCTTTGGAGCGAGAGGTGACTGCCAAGGAAGGCTTTGAAATTGAGGGTCACGTAATTCCCCAGGGCGTACGTTTCTCCCTTCACCCAAGATTTGCCTGGCTCGACTTACTGACCAAAATAACAAGACCGGTCTGTTCAGCCTGAACCACGTCGTTCATCACAATCCTGCCATCTGGGGAAAAGATCACGATATGTTTAACCCCTCCAGATTCTACGATCAAGAAGGGGAGAAGCTCCAGCGTTTCCTCAGCCCATTTAGCATGGGTCATCGCATGTGTATCGGACGAAATATGGCCATGACAAACATGCTCAAGCTCGTTGCGACAACGTTCAAATGTTATGAACTTGAGATGGTGGAGCCGATGCAAGCCATCTCAACTATCAGCGTTGGAATATCCGAGAAGGAAGGCCCGTTGCTGTGTCGCGTCCGTAGAAGATAGATCATGGGTGAAGATTTCAAGTAACGTGACTTAATACACCAGCGCCTTCGTGCTATTTGAATCATCAGAAAAGCAAAGGCCATGGACTCAATACTAATCATTGAAGTTTAGTTCTTTTATTCCTCCAGACGAGTGCTCACTAACTTACCCTAGGTACCTATTTCAACCATGAAGACTGCCCCATTTGGGATACCCCTACATCAACTCGTTATCAAAGTGCACTCAACCATATATATATCTAGCTCTCAAACACCTTGATAATCTGAATCGAAGATATAAGCTCTATCCACCTCTCAAATCTCATCACTGACTCTGATATATAGATCGAGTTTGGCGTGGCTCATCGTGAAACGTTTATTGTTTGCTTAGCTATCCCTTGACTCTATTTGGCCGCATTCTGTTCAAGGAAACCAATCGCCTTTCTCAGAGACTCTACGGCAATCACCGCATCCCCGGCTGAAGTCTCGACGTTAACGTTGCCGGACCTTCCATCGAAACCGTGCTCCGCATCAGATGGGAACTCTGCTAAGACACGCACTCCAGATGCCTCGAGCTTCTCTGCGGCTCTGGTACTACACTCAATCGGTACAGCTGAGTCGTTCGCACCATGAAGCAGCATGACAGGCGGCAAATCACCCAGGTCGCCAAAGTCAAGTGGAAACAGCTGTTGGTGTTCTTTGGGTATGGCTGCAACTCCTTGAGTGGCAATCTGTCGCGTAAGGCCGGAGACACCGGTCATGTAGTCGGGGAATAGGGCGTCGATGTGCAGTGCCGAAGTGAGAGCAAATCTAGGGTCAGCAGACGGGTCGCCTGATATCGGATAAGCTGAGATAGGCTTCCTCTCGCCGCCCGAAGCCTTGGCCATGGGCCACTTCTCCAGAATTGGTCCGGTCTCGACTAGCGGCCGGCCGAATATGTTCTTTCCGGGAGTCATGTATCGAGTCCCGGAAGGATCGAGCATCCCGTAGATCAGTAGTAGTGCGTCGGGCTTTCTAGCAGCCGAGACAGCCGTGTTGAGAGCCAAATACCCTCCAGCGCTTGAACCAGCGACTAACAGTGAGCCGACCGGGCGGCCTATAATCTCCGGCAGTGAAGACCAGGCCCATTTATAGGCGTCCGCTGCATCTTCAACGGAGTCGTGTGCGGTTGACTCGGGCATCAAGCGGTACTCGGGAGTCACAAAGACCCATCCACGAGAGGCGGAGGCATGCACAAGCCAGTGAGGCAAGAACGAATATCGATCTCCGACGATCTAAAAAAGCCTCTGATGTTAGCTTCGATTGGCGTGGATCAAGCGACACAGTCAGATAATTGATCTAGGTATGCGGCTCGAATGGAAGCAATCGCTTACAAGAAAGCCGCCGTGATAATGCAGCAGCACAACAGCGGGAGAGCCATCCGACGTCTCGGGGTACACGACGTCCGCGTTGATGGTTATATCTGAGGTGACTTTGAAGGGCACTGTTCGTGACGTGTACCCAGCCAATGTCTCCATGGGAAATGAGGAACCCATGTTAGGAAGTGCGGTCGTATAGGGTCAATTACTAGGAATGGAGGGCCTAGAAGCTTGACAAATGCTAGACAATGACAATGGTTTGGATCTTGATCACTTTAACTTCAGTAATTACTAGATGAGATAGCGGGGTTGACTGCACTGAGCTGGCCCCTTTCGTTTGGAGATTAATAACTGCTTGCTTTGACAGGATGACCGGAGTTAGTTTGACCCCGCTGTTAGTTCCGGTTCGGAAGCGGCCGGAATTTGCTCAATCGCCAATCGGAAAAGTCCAATTGCCCGTTGCGCAATCCGTGGACATGGGTGTAAGATCAAAGAAACCGTTAAGCTGGTCAAAAACCATCATATCTCCCATATTTCCAAACAACAAAGCATCAGAAGGACTTTCAACACCCTGTCTTTGTTCACCTGGCGCGCTACTACCTGATGAAGTGGCCGAGGATGCGGACAGCTGTGCTGTGAGTTTACGTAGGCCTTGAAGTCGCTCCCAGAGAGTCAGCAGCAGCGCCGACCTGTTGCTTAAGGTTCTGATCATCTCCAGCGCAATGTCAAACTCAACAGTGACCTTATCGCAGAACATGGAGCTGGCATTCACGACTGCCAGCAACAGGTTGCCAAAGGCAGTCAGCAAGAGGTGTTTGAAAAAAAGCGGGTTGCGCTTGATGATGGCGGTGTTTTCGTTGAGGCTCGAGAGCACCTGCAGCGACTCCCTTGCAACCGCGACGGCCTTGTGAGCATGTCTCTGATACTGCGTAATCCGCGTAGCGGATTGAAGCACCGGGCGACAGATCAAGTTGTGCAGGTGACTCTTGCGAAGGAACAGCACGGCCTGAACATGCCGAACCTCCTGTCCCGGCTGGATGGGTTCGAGCTTCAGGTCATCAGCCAGGAGTTGGTACCACTGCTCGATCCGGTAATCGAGATAGTCAATTTCATCGATGTTGAGCTCACTCTCTTTCTCGACTTGGCTGTTGAGAGCGTACCACGTCTTGCCCGCTAGTTTGGTCCAGTCGAGAAGCGCGGTCATGACCGGATCATGTCCGTTCTGTCGGCTTGTCAGCGAGTCGCGGCCGGATATTTAGTGCAACGTCGTAGAATTGGCGTAAGCTTACCATTGCAAGTAGTGTCGGGTCAACATGGCAGTCCTGTATATAGAACGGTATACCCTGACCCAGGCTCGTCCTTCTCTCCAGCATGTACACGCATCGGAACGTTTGTAGCCCCGCTGCTTGCTCTTCCGAATTGGCAAAGTGATCTACGGAAGCCCTGCGATGTAAGCCCATTTCGAGGCAGAGCCGAGCTGCAAATCCAATAATGCGACCGGTCCGTACTTCTTCATCAAGGTGATAGTAGTAGAGTGCCTATTCATACGCCAGTCAATAATGGCGCCAAGGATGAATCTCCCATCTGTCCTGGGTAAGGCCAATACGTACCATCAGTACCAGCATCTGTATGTTGCTAATCGAATTTCTGCCCCATAGAAGTCCTTCGCCAGCTTCTGTGGCGCTTTGAAAGAGCCTTTGAGCTAAGTCATTGCAACTTCCGCTCTCCAAAGTTAGGCAGATGGCCAGGATAAGTTTCAATTTGTTGGTATCACTGTGGAATAGAGACTCTGCCAGAGTTCCTCGACCCCGCGTCTCGTGCACATTGACAGTCCGAAGAGTGTCAAAAACGCTACCAGCAACCTTTAGCAGCTGCTCTTCACTGACAACGGCGTAGAGAAAGCCGGTGCCCGAAAACCACTGTTGAATGTGGTTGGTAGCATCTTCAAGGCTGATTTCCCACAGCGGATCTCGGGCCAGAATCTTCATGAGTGGCCCGTATTGCGCCAGCTGAGATGGCGTATTTGAGGCAGGGTTGGTCTCCGGAGTAGACTTGTCCAGAATAGCGGGCGGGATTCCCATGGCCTCGAGATTGCCTTTGACAACTCCAAAGGTGAACTCGGAGCTTGATGGGCCACAGAACTCCGGTGAATTAATACTTGCGTCACAAAACATGAGATCTGACCTGGATTCAAGGATGGGACTCGTCTCTTGGCCAGGCGATTGTGATGGCCGAGTCTGTGTAGGTACAGTTTTTGAGACGCTGAGTGAACTTTCATGTTGAAGAGAAGTATGAGAAGGCCTGCTTGGATCCGCGTTCCTTGATCTTCGTGAGCTATCTAGATCCTGCGGTAGGACAGCGAACGAGAGAAGACCTCAAAAGATTTACTTGAGGAGGAACAACATGTAATTGAAGGGATGTAACTTACTTTGAATTGAGCTTCGGAGTGACCAATACTCGACGCTGTGGGTGGTATTGGCACGTAACTGAATTCCGTGAGCATGCCGCGCAGGGGTTAACACCGTCGCACTTGATCTTCTTCCTCTTGCATTCGATGCTTGGATAGGAGTAAGAGAAATTTCCTTGGCTGGGCGGGTGTCCGGAATACTTACCATGCTTGATTGACGTAAGGCACCCTTCTATTCCGTCGATGACGCAGTGCGGTATACTGATCACTCCTCCCGTCGGAGGGCGCCATTGCAAGATTGAATTCCGACAGTGTCAAGCGCGTCAGAGACGATGAGATAGTTTCGAGAGACTCAGCGTAATGCCATCTGGAACATGGTCGGAATTTGAGCAAGGACACTCGAAGGGGATGAAGTGATCAAACCAAAAAGCCCCTTCTCATGTGCTCAGACGAGGTTCACTGAGCAGTGGCTCGGGTGTTCCGGAACTTCATATCATGGTACCTAATACCAGGTAGTCTTAGTTGCCCCGATATCGAGATTTCACCGCGCGGGGAATTCTCCAGATTTACCCCGCACTAAGGACGATCACCCGCAAGTTCAAGCTTCGGCAAAGGGGAGAGGGAGTCAGTGATGATCATACTGATCGGACGGATACAGCTACTTGAAACATATTTCTGTTCATGATTGGATACAACGATTAGACGCTAGTTCCGGGTCATGGCTGGAACTTCCGGCCTTTTTCCCAGCACCGGATTCAGCCTGCATTTAGTGTCTTTGGGTCTGTCATTAACAATTTCGGGCCGTCTTGGAGCTGTCGATAGGTTACAAATCACCACCCCCGGATCTTGTAAGCCTTTTCCACGAGTTTGGCAATGCGAGCTGCGTAGCAATCCAAACATGCTAGCTTAGGCTGACACCTGGGGCGTTCGGATTCCTTGGAGTGGAATCATGGATATTGCAGATGGGTGAAATTAATTCAATGGTCCCGTGGCGAGGAGACTACTAGCTTGTATCTTGACCGTTACGCTGGAGTTTAGTGCAGTAGCAACTCTTTCCAGGCCAGTAAGCAACTGGATTTCATCCTGAGAGAACACGATAAGGAACCACCCGTTACTCTCAGAACCAAAGTCTTTTCCCGAAGAAACATAAACCTTGTGTTTCAGAAAAAGCTTCATCAAGAAGTCATCCAGGTCCTCGTCTTTGACAGCTCCAGAATTATGCGTTTCCCAAGCACTCCCAAGATCAGCCCAGAGGAAGAAAGCCGCGTTCGCGCCGGTCGTGTAGGGGATGCCGTGGGTGTTCGCCCAGCGCGCGACAAGCCCGTACCTATCGGCAAGCCTTGTCCTGTTCGTCTGGATGAACATGTCTGACCACTTTTCATCTTCGAGAATGTTGGCTGCAATGTGATCCGATGCAGAAGATGGAGAGCTGTAAAGCGCTACGGCCGCTAATACTTTATGCAGAGACGGATTGGACTGGGAGATGATAGCCCCGATCCGCAGCCCATTCGCGCCGAAGTCCTTCGACATACCCCAAATTGTATGGATTCGGTCGGGTGTTAAGTCAGTTGAGTTGAGTGACAGGCACGATGTGAACGGCACTGGTTCATGCCCTTGGTCCACCTTATTGTCCCACATCGACAAGGCGTAGATTTAGTTGCTGATGAAGTGCATGTCGTTCTTGGAGCAGAACCTCATGAGGCTGAGTAGGCTGGCTTGAGAATAACATCTGCCAAGAGGATTGTGTGGATTCGATATAATAAGCCCCGCGACTCGCTGGCCCTCCATAGCTGTCTTTTCAAGGGCACGCTTATAGTGTTCGACTGCCTCAACGGCCAGGGGGCCGATTGAGAAATGTAGCGAGGGCTGTTTTGATCCTCTTAGATCCAGTCATCCATAGTTGAATGAATGAACTGGCAACTTGGAATGTTTGTGCATATGCTCTGATAGCTCCTGAGCCATCAACGTGTTCTTCGATACACCAAGAATTGCAAAGCCTGCCGGATTGGCAGTAGGGTAGTAGAGATCACCCATAGCTTTCTAGATGTGTAAGTCGTCGCTAGACTTTTCGGCAGATTCGCCTCGGTTAGAGAGATACATCGTGAGCATTCATCGAAGTCAGTAACTGTCGAATTCCAGAGATGCAAAGAACTGAACCGGCAAACACAAGATGTGATGAGCCCAGTGTGTATAGCTTGGTTGTGATGCTATCATGATATTTGAAGCCGTACAGAGGAGTAACACAGATCCACCGGGAATAAAGTGGTGGAGGTACGGCGCCTTGGCAAGCATCTCAGTTGTCGGACTTACGTACTGGTTGAATGACTAACAGGAACCTGGGACTACACTTACGACGCATCCCCGCAGACGGACTACTCCAGACTCTTTTGAACGCACTTTCCACGGTACGCTAATCAACTATTCGACTTACGTACTGCTGATTTGACTATTGTGCAGGGAAGATTGCGAACTGTGCGTTGTCGGCCTGGAGCAGGTGTGGAAGTTGGTCAATAATTGGTGACAAACTATGGCTATTCACGGAATTTGCCCGTGTCTGATACGCATCATCGCGAATAATAATACTTCATGGCAGCGGCTGGAATTCATCTTCATCTTCTCCCACTATCCACCATTTTTCAACCGAATAAATTACAACATGGAACGCACTACAAGGGAGTTGCCTCGCGGCACCTATGCGGCGAGCATGTCGTTCTTTGACGAGACAGCCGGAACCATCGATACGCAGACTCAGCGTCAACACACTATCCGCCTCTCTAAGGCCGGTATCTCCGGTTGCGTGGTCATGGGTTCCAATGGAGAGGCGCCTCACCTTTCTATCGAGAAGCGAAACACAATCATCCGCGAAACCCGCCAGGCCCTTGACAGTATCGGCAGCCAGCAGACCCCGATTATTGCTGGCTGCTCTGAGCATTCAGTTCGAGGCACAATTCATCTCTGCCAGGAGGCTAGCCGAGCTGGCAGCGACTACACCCTTGTTCTGCCACCGTCTTACTTCAGTGATGGGATGAGCCCTGACATCATCGAGGGCTTCTTCATTGAACTTGCGGACCAGTCACCGATCCCCATCATTCTATACAGCTTCCCCGCCGTATCTGCAGGTATTGAGATGGACTCAGGTCTATTGAGTCGCGTGTCCCAGCACCCCAACGTTGCAGGGGCGAAGTTCACCTGCGGCGACACTGGTAAACTAAGCCGAGTCTCCACGGCGATGAAAGCCCGCCAGTCTTACTCTCTCTTCGGGTGTCTGGCAGACTTCATCCTTCCTGCCCTCGTTGCAGGGGCGACCGGTGTGATAGCTGGCGGTGCAAACGTTACCCCGCGGGCCTGCGTGCAAGTATTCGATTTGTGGCAGGAGGGCCGGGTGAAGGAAGCGCGGGAACTGCAGGCTATTCTTGCAAACGGTGACTGGAAACATACCGCGCGTGGCATTTCGGGTACAAAAGCCGCGCTTGATGCTTTGTTTGGGTATGGGGGTAGCCCGCGAAGGCCTCTGAAGGTCTTGTCCGAAGCGGCCGTGTTGGAACCGCGGACTGGCATGAGGGAGCTGATAACCACCGAAGAACGGCTTGGAGCTCGTCTCGCCAAGGCATGAGGCCTTTTCAATGAGTAGTCAGAGTTGCCTGAATGTGCAGCGTCAGTAATGTAACGCCAAAGAGAACTAAGTTGAAGTCTGGAAGGACGGGATCGGCAGTGAATAGACAGATGTTTAGACGGAGAGGGGGATTAGTCATCGGGGCCAAGTGGCTAGTACAGACACGCAACTCCATGAGAAACTTTCTAACTGCATCTCAAGATTTGTTTCTCAAGCGTAACATCCAGCCGAGGTAGTGACCTTCAACGGTCCATGTAGATGCCATGGGAGAGAAATCACATGCAAGCAGCGCTACGAGCTCTGTGGATATTAAGTTTGTTTCCAGAACGTGCGACTTTCGATTTCCTTGCACCTAGTACTGAAACTGCGGGCTAGAAAACTGCGCAACCGCTTGTCACAGCAGGCATTTCGACGCCGCAGAGCCGATCTGATCCATGATCTTCGCGAACGAGCGGATTATAACAACACAGACGAGGGCCAAACTTTGGCCAAGACACGACGCGAGAATGCTGCTCTCCGAGGGAGCTCGCAGAAGCGCATGCCAAGCTGAATAGCTTGCTGGCTCGCGTGCAAGCCCTGGTTCTGAACATGGCTCCAAGACTTGAAGACGCAAATGACGAGGTCCCCAGAACGAAGTCCATCGATGACCAGACATCTCATTCGGAACCTGTTCTTGATTCTCAGGCCACACCGGCGGATCTTCTACTAGAGTCCTAATCTGTTGTACCGGTATCTCCTACGATTCTGGCTACTTATTTCTGCAAGTTATCAAAACTAAACGGCGGACAATGCAGCCAGCTGAGCCAGATCTAGGCCAAGAAAATGTCTCTCAACCGATCTCGGATTCCAGTGTACTCCTGAACTCGTGTGGGATGACTCAATAAACACCCAACATTTGGTCGTTCGAATATCAAGTGGAACCCGAGGTTTACCATGACGCTTTGGTTTCTTCTAAAGACCTGAGTTTCCTGCGGCACCAGATCTGGGTTGACTCAAATTCCTCGTTTTCAGACCACATCGATTTTATACAACAAGAGATCCAACGCAGAACAGAGTCACCCAACTCGCAGTTATCTACACTATTGTCAGCGATGCCACCTGTCCCACCTGGATTATCTTCCTCAGCTAACGGACTTCAGACTCTATCTAGCCACAACTTCGGCACTCTCAATGTTCCACACCATTGCTCGGGAGGATGTGATGTTTTGGTATACTGAAACGAGGTTTTATCATACCCGGGACATCAGTGTGTGGAAGATTCGCCCTTGTGAGGAGACCTTCAATAGGCTCCATCCACAGTATCAGTCAACTCTGCTGCAGCTGCAATGCAGCTATCCTGCGGTCATTGATTGGCTTCCGTTCCCCTCCATTCGTGACTGTCTCATTTGCTATCATGCCGCTAATCCTTGTATTGATCAAGTTGTCAGCGACATCGTCGGCATGTATGTTGTCGAAGCTTTACTAAGCGACTTGATCATAGATTCGCCTCCTATGCAGGTGTACATCAAAGTAGCGGATCTTGTCCAAGCAATGGAGGCAATTTGTGTGGACTTCAGCGAGGAACCGCTGTCTTTGCCAACGTCTAGGGCGACAGACATTTTTGACTTGCTGAATGTTGCCTTAGCCGTTGCGAATCATTTACAGATCGAAAGCCGGCTGGACAGATACAAAGTCGGTCCCCGGCTTTTCATCAAACTTCCCGAGTTCCTCGAAAGCGCTGGGGAGCTCATGGCACATGGTACGCCGCTACGGCCGGAGTATTCATCGTACCTCTCGTTCCCCACCTCGATGGATACCAAGACAGCATCTTCATATCGCAACTTTATTGCTTTTACTTGCTTCAATGTATATGAAAGCCAAGGATAGCACTCTTTCGTAATTGATACGTCAAATTACCAGGTGCCTGTTTTCTGTTACATCGTGAGAAATTGTTCAGCGATATTTACAGCGCCTTCGGTCGTCGTTCGATGGTGATCCACATATCCTTGAAGAAACTTACGCCCCCTTTCACAACATACTTACCAGGGTCTCTCTTACTGAGGATCACTGGCTTGAACGTCCTGAAGAACTGAAGAGGCCCTTTGAACAACTCCATCATTGCAAGGTCTCTGCCCAGGCAAACTCTGGCCCCATATCCAAAACCCATGTTGTACTTGAGCATCTCTTTTGTCTTCTCCTCGCTTTCTAGCCATCGCTCTGGGCGGTAGTCGCTAGCACCGGGACCAAATATGTTCTCGTCGCGATGCACCAGCCACGGGTTGCAAGTAACCTCAGCGCCTTCGGGCACATGCTTGCCGTATAGTTCCATTCCGCCTTTCCCAGCAAGACGAGGAAAGATATTGGGCGCTGAAGGATTCAAGCGCATGGCTTCGCGGATGCACGCAACGTAAAACGGACAGTTTTCCAGAACTTCCGCGTACTGAGGCATCTCTGAAAGATTCCCAGCTCGGGTTTGTTCGTCAATCTCAGCCATGAGACGATCATAAACTTCAGGGTGTGTCATGATGTGCATCATGAAAGCCTGGAATGCAGTGCCCGTGGTATCTGCCCCAGCAAGCAATACAAGTAAGATTTCAGCTTTGATGTAGTCTAGATCAAGAGGGTTTCCGTCTTCGTCACGGGCTTCAATGAAGCTATGAACATGTGAGTAAGCAATACTGAGTAATTGTGGGCGATTTCAGGGCAGAATACTGACGTTTGTAGTAAATCGATGCGCCCTTCTGTCGTTCCTTTCTCGATGTCTTTGAACCTTTGAAGGATGAGCCCATCTCGGAATCTCATCAAAGTCCCGATTCCAGAGTCCTGCTCCGGCGATGCGACAAGGTATTTCCCCATGAAAGTGCTCTTGACCCAATTTGTGAATGGATAGCACCGTGCTAGTATGCCAAACGGCACAAGGCCGTCGTGGAAGCCTTGGATAAGTCCCTCAACATCTTTTCCCTGCTCTATGAAGCCGAACGGCTGTCCGAAGCCAACTTCAGAGACAATGTCGTAAGCAAGGTAGACTGCCCATGGAGCAAAATCCATCTTTGTACCGGAACTAGCGAACGCATCTAGTCTGGATATCCAGCGCTCGATGTGCTTGTCAAGCAAAGGCTCCATCTTCCGAATGTTGGAGAAAGAGTAAGGTGCCGCAGCGATCTTACGGAAGCGAGCATGAACTACATGATCTTGCATGTTGAACAGTGATTCCGTCTTTCCGAAACTGCCGGTGATGTAGTGTTGCGACTTGTTGGCATTCCGGTGGTAGATTTCCGGTAACTTGGTTGCGTCACTCACAAGCAACATGGTAGGTGTGATACGGATGACAGGTCCTATTATTGCGTATCAACTTCTGAATTTGTTTGGATGCATGGAGTCATTATCTCCATTAGCTATATGCAAGGCAACTTGAGTGCGATTCTGATGCCTTTCTGGACGGGCACTTACCATACTTCTTGTGAAGCTCCTGATTCACTCGACACTCATCCTCCCTAACATTATGGTACGTTATCCAAAGACGAGTGACCGAACCCCAAAAAGGGCCGGGAAATTTGACGAGCGGATGGTAGAAGCGATAATACACGATTTGGTAGAGTATTTTCCACACCATATAGGCCGCGGAGAGCAGCAAAATGTTGCCAAGACTAAGCAGAGCCATCTTGAAGGCAATGGTGAACAAGTTGTAGTTGAGAGAATACCATTTTGCTCCATGTTTTCCACTTGATCTGGAACTGGCATTACAACCTCGACCAAAGTCCCAAAGTTGCTGATCATCCTCCGCAACCAGCACTGGGCCTGTCCAAGTGGAGGCCTGAAAGTTCGTCTTACTGGATTTCCTCAACGGTGACATCGTGTCATGGGTGAAGAGTGACGGGCATAGTCCGCCTGATGTTGCATCCACTTGGACTTCCCAGGCACCATTCCCCGCCGCTAAGAGCCGACCGACTAACCACAGCGCAGCTAATTCTACAGACGTAACGTAATTGTGGAAATATGTCGTAACGAGCAACAGGGACCATGATCGGCATTTATGGAAGGATTCCCATTGTTGTCAGACTGCTAGGGACTGGTACCGGCTGCGCACCTATCAGACGGAATGATGGTAATTCCAGGCAAAGCCACTGGAGAAAGAAGTGGGCGCAGAAGCATAGCCAAAGGTTGGCCTTTACGCCCGGGAAAAGCGATATGGCGGCCGCCCACCAAGTGGCGCATTTCTTGCCTTAAGCAGACACATGTACCTTACCTCGTTCAAGTGCCCACTCACGTGATTGGGAAGATAAGTTGGATACCTGCCAACAGAAGATCATTTTGATAACTACCTGACGATTGGCTCAAGACGTATTCTCCGAGTGATAAAGAGAAGATTAAAGATAATTCCGGAAATACTAGGAGTAGCAGAAAGAATAGGAACGCTCTATGTAAATGCAGAGCTAGGAGTTTGGGCAGCATAAAATTTGTTGCCCACTTCCCACGTCAGACGTTAAGGTAAATAGGTACCGCTACAAGTTCTTCGAAGTCGGCTTCTTTCATAATCAAAACAAGGGGTGACGTGGTTGGACTACAGCCTGCGAGTGCTCTTGAGAACATGTAGCTATAGTCATCCAGCTACCCGGAAGGGTGTCCGATACAGCCACAGCGTCCCGCAGCTACTGGGGAACTCCAATGCTAGACATCCTCAATATTTTTTTGACACTCGTTGAGACCTAGTCTATCGGTTATTTCGTACCAATTGGCAAAGTCGGTTGGAAATTGGAAACCAGGTGGCGTGGCCCCCATCACCATGCAATCAACTGGCCGGTCTGCGTGACCAGTTTTCCGGACGTGGACTCACGGCTCGCTCCGTCGATGACCTCTAGAACGCCAGTAACGGAGCTCTCGATCGTGTCAAGCCGGTTGAGATCAAAGTTCCACTGCTTCGCAGCATCTTCACCCATGGACGTCCGTACAAATCCTGGGTGAACAGCCACACTGACCAAGTCGGGATGCTGTATATGTAACGATTTGACCAACCAGTTGAGAGCAGCCTTGCTGGGGCCATAAGCGCCAGCAGGAAGAGGCTCTTGTTCTTCGATGGATCCAAGCGATGATGTGATTCCGATGAACTTGGCAGGGGGGCCGTCTGCTCCTTGCGGTCTTTCCAAAAGCGGCCAGAGGCCTTGGAACACCATCAAGGGTGCGATGGTGTTGATTTCGAATGCGCTCCTTAGTTCGTCGGCGGTGGTCAAGACTGAGCGCGATGCTGTGGCGTTTACGGCGGCGTTGCTGATGAGAACATCAACCCGGGTAACGGCGTCGCCAGTCGCCGTATCAAAGGCTTTGCGGACGACAGCAGTGTCAGGGGCGATGTTGAAGTCAAGCAACATGACGAAAAGCTTGCTGCCGTTGCCCTTGTTTACATCTCGAATGCTGGACTCCAGTGAAGAAGCAGCTCCATCGTTTCTGACGGAGGCAACAACTGTTGTAGATGGCCTCGCTAACAAGGTCTTGACTAGGCCAAGGCCAATGCCCTTGTTGGTACCAGTAATGACATATACGGTGTTCGGCATTATCGTGCGGACAGCGACAATGTTGGATGCAAAGATTGCAAAGTACTGCGCTGGCTTATGGATGAATGCTCGTCCGCGACGCAACTGATCGGAGCGGTAGTTAGTAAACAATGGATGCGACGTGGTGATGTGTGATAAGGTCTGGTAGTAAGGAGAGTGTGCGGGAAAGAAGAGGTGATCGGCGGGATCATGGCATCCACTCTAGATAAATACAATGTTGAAGGATCAGGCCCCAGGGCAAGGGGTCAAAGAAAACACGTGAATCCCTTAGGGCCAATCCATCGACCATATGAGCACCTCACGTCAGCAAAGAATGCTGGTTGCGTGATACCCAATTTTACATGCGCATGTCTGTATTGCGTGCCGCACCTTCCGATGTTTCTACTTTCCATCCTTATGCTGTTGTGAGCTGTCTCTTTTTCGACGCGTTCAAGTTGGGATCGCACGGAAACTCTTCGCTAACGATCAAAACAACAGATTGGCTTTCTCATGCGCTGCATCCAAACCACCAGCAAAACCATCAGCGATTTTCAATGCTTCGAGACGCTCTTCCTCAACCTTTGCCCAAGTCCACTCTCCGGAGTCATTTGCCTCTGGTGTGACGTCTGCAATGGAGCCTTCAGGTTGGTCTCCCGACGAAAGAACACCTGCCGCCTGGAAGAACTTCTGTGGTGGCACAGTGAGACGGCCGGCTTTGACAACGCATTTCGAGATTGCTGTCGCGTAGATGAGAGGCGATGTCTGAGCAATTTTGCTTTCATCTACTTCCTTCCATGGCTGGTAGGTGGGCGACTTGCCCTCCTTCCGCTTCTCGACAAAATGGGTCACAATGTACAGCCACTTCTTATCCCAGGTAAGGACTCTGCTTTGCATGTCAAAGGCAGCACCAGGCTTGATTTCCTTCTTGAAGGTGCATGAGGTGCCTGCGAGCAGAACCTGAACACCTTTCTTGTACTCCTTGTACAGACCGCCATGGATTGCTTGAGCTCTCAGGGCGGCGAGAAGGTCCGTCCTTGCAACATCAAGGTCAGAGAAGTAGGTGCTGTTTGACTTGTGCAAGTTGTAGTCGGTCTCTAACAGAGCAACGCGAGAAGGTGTGACCACCGGCTGAAAGATAGCGCCGGGTTTGCGCTCAAAGAGTCCATTCTTGGGCCACCAAATGTGGCTGAACACACGAAACTGACATTCAACATTAGGACTGATTTGTCTATATGGTAGTCAATTATGCCCATAGCAGCAACTCACATGCCAAACAAACGGGATCCTCTTCAGATTCAGATACAGCAGTGCAGCCGTGACGACTCCCCATGCTGTCTGGGCTTTGTTCGAGGCGACAGATTGCACCACCTGCTCGAGGATCCGACGAAGGCACGGCTTAGCAGCCCCCAGCACATCTGTCATTGTTCCCCGTAGCGTGGAGTTTATCATGCCGAATTCTTCTGTAGAAGGTCGTGGAATGTAGTCAGGTAAGTAAAAGCTAGACTTCAGGCTGAGCGGGATGGCCACGGAATATATTCAAAGCCTCGACGTGGCCACACGAGTCAGTCGGTTAGCAGTGTTGTTGTAGCGAGTCATTCACCTTGAATTGATGGGCTCGGATACTCTTATCAAGAAAGGACGTCGCAAGGCGCTGCCTAGCGCGCGGTATCACAGTCATTAATTCTAGGTCCTCTTCAAGACTTGATGATTTTGTTCTCGCAAAATCCAAGTTCTGTACGGCACATTTGAGAAGGATACTACGATTGATTTGCTACTTTAGATCTCAAGGATTGAGTTTTGTAAACTACATCTAGTAAGCAGTATTGCGCATAACATCGCCTGGATGGCGTGTTCTTCTGGAAGAATGACCTTGTCGGGATCCGTAAGTACCCCGAATTCTGATCCGGAGCTGCTCGCCACATGTGGGCCCGTTCGGCGCCAAAATCTCGATCGGGTCCGATCCGGATTGGAGATATCTCGGCCGAGCTTGCGGAACAGGGCGTTGGAATGCCTCGTGTGCAACGAATCATTGAGAAAAAGCCTGCCTTATCACTCTCATTGACCAAGACATAGTCGACATTATTTCCTGCTCAAATCGCCTTATCATCTTTTTCGAGTGATGATGTGGTGTTCTGTGGAAACGCAAAGAAGTTCTCCGGTTTCGAAATAGAAGACACCGGGTTAGGTTACTGGCGCCATGCTGGTCTCACCAACTTCGCAAGCCCCGTCTTTGGAAAAACGAGTTGTGGCAGTTCCTTGTCCCATGAAATCGCTTTCAGGAAAGTTTGAAGAATGTTTGGAGCTTCAATATCTGAACCTAGGTAATGGTTCTCACTTGAGGAGCAACGTGTAAGGCGAGTCTAAGTTTCCTGCATGTCCAGTCAGCGGCACTTATCTACCGGTTATGAGGCTGCATGTCCGGTGGAGGTTTGGCTGCGATCGGTGTTTTGTAGAGAATCGCGCGAGCGTGAAAGACAATCTTCTGGTGCATTCCTCCAATTCTAGTGCAGGTAGCGAGCACAGACTCCACGTGTACAAGTCATTACTAGTTGAGCAGATCGATTTTTTCGGAGGTCCATACGGATAGATGAACGAGCGTTCGTCCTGGTTTGTGTCTTGCAGAGCAAATAAACAATGCACTAATCATCCGAGGAGAGACAATGTGCTGCAGATCCAGCTGTGCGTGCTCTGCATAACCCTCGGGAGATTTCCTCGCATCTCAGACACACCATCAATGACCATGTTGCTAGACTTTTCAGCTAGCTGAACACACACACGCACACCCAAGGTGGTCTGGATTCGGCCAGCTGTCTAGCTCCCTGAACACAAGGACGGGTAGCCAGGATGACAGCACGCTACACGCGTCAATGAACTTGAGCGTATTCGTTCCATCAGGCTGTTGTCAAAGCACGAGCAGGAGGTAAAGGGATCATCGCCATCGGTAGTCCGTCTGCACCGCGCCCTGTCGTACCCAAGTTACTTCCGGTCCGCTGAGCTGACGCTCCACGCGGCCAACGGACGCCCCTGACAAGTGCCGTCATTTAGCGGCACAACGCATCGGCCGAGGGCCCAAGTGCCAATCATCAGCACAGGCTCATTTCGGTAGAAGTCGGTGTGGTTGCCAACGGAAGAGCCGCAGCGCTTCGACAGAGGCGATCTTCCCACCCTCCATGACGTAGAAATGGCCAGGCACAGGCCCAGCAAGTTCTCCCGTCTTGGCTTTGAGCCGGCTTGCCGATTGTTCGTGGGGAACTTAAGAGCCCCATCCCATCCACATTGCCAATTCGGTCCAGCCAGTCGCCTAGTTCGAGACATTTGCTATTGACGTCAACAAAACAGGGAATCTAGTGGCATAAGAGGCTTACCACTTTTTCCGGCTCCTCAATGATCTCACTAATGGCTGGACGTAGCTAGAAGCTATCCAAATTGGACCAAAACGTCAACACAGCGCAAGCTATATGAGCTCTGTGCAGCTGCCCAGAATGTTTAGATGATTTTAAGTTTTGCTCCACACTGATTTCCATCTCCAAAGTGCGGACTTTATCACATCACAATCGTTTACGCGACACAATGGCTCGCCAACAGAGTCTGAGCTCTAGGCTCATTCAATTGCTGCCTTTCGTTGCCTACTCTTCGGCATCAGCACTGTACTCTACCTATAGCTTCAACCCGTTGACACACCTGGGAGGCATTGCCCCGTACTTCGAATCACAAGACCCTCAATCATCGCCCGACGCGCCACAGGGATGCAAAGCAGAACGTGCAGCTTACCTGGTGCGACATGCAGCCATTTACGCAAACGACTTCGACTTCGAAGAGTACATCGAACCCTTCCTCGAAAAGCTGGGCAACAAGACGAACATCGAATGGAGCAAGATCCCCTACCTGAACTTCTTGTCGGGCTGGGATGCACCGGTATCTGAGGCCGAGGCCGAATTTTTGACACGGGTCGGGAGACTTGAAGCGACTCAACTCGGCGTCGACCTGGAGTTCAGATACCCCAACCTCAGACTCCCCAAGAGAGTATGGACCTCTTCCGCAGAGAGGACAGAAAAGTCTGCTGAGTCTCTCGTGCGCGGGCTCGAGACCGACGACAACACCATGAACGTGGTCAGCATCTACGAATCGGAGGAGTCAGGCGCAGACAGCTTGACCCCTTACAAGGCCTGCCCGGCTTACTCTTCCTCTGCGGGCAGCAAACAGTCTGCCGTCTACCAGGAAAAGTTCACAAAGCCCATCATTGCCCGCTTCAATGACTTGGCCCCCGAATTCAACTTCACCACCAACGACATCTTTGGCATGCAGCAGCTTTGCGGATACGAGACCGTCATCCGCGGGAAGTCTCCTTTCTGCAACCTGGAGCTCTTCACTCCCGACGATTGGCTCGCCTGGGAGTACACTGAAGACGTCCGCTACCACTACAACGTTGGTTATGGAGCTGAGGCCTCTGGATATGTCGGCCTTCCCTGGCTGAACGCCACCGCAAACCTGCTCATGGGTGACTCAAGCGACGAGGACATCTATGTCAGCTTCACTCACCGTGAATTGCCTCCCATGGTCATCGTTGCGATGGGTCTTTTCAACAACTCTGAGTTTGGTGGCAGCGAGGCTTCTATCAACGACACCATGCCGCTTGACCGCATCAACTACCGCCGTGCATGGAAGGCCTCTAGCATACTGCCGTTCCTTGGCAACATTGCCGTTGAGCGTCTGAACTGCACCGGCGCCTACGGGTACGACAATGGCGATTACTACCGTGTGCTGGTCAACAGCGCACCTCAACCCCTCCCCGACTGCGCTGATGGCCCCGGCACTTCCTGCTCCAGGAAGGGATTCGAGACGTATTTGCAAGACAGAGTGGACCAGTTCTCTGGCTTCTCCGAAAAGTGCGGTGTCGAGTACAAGAACAGTACCGACGTCTTGTCGATTTACACAGATGCCGCGGTTGGCAATGGAACCACAGTGGGCAAGCGATATGAACCATTCCTCAATTGAATGTAGCGTAGGATGGCCTGTAATCATAGTACTAAATAATGTTTCATACTTCACTCGATATCCAACCTTGTGGAACTCCACGTTATTTACTTCCTTCTTTGTCCCTGATTAGCCAGCAGGAAACTGCATTTGATGTTATCACTGGCGTCTCACACCGAACACCATGCGGGTCATCCACGAACGCAACCAAAGCCACAATCTTCGCGCTGTCACAGCATATGACAACATGTAAAGAACAGTCCGGTCGGTGACTCTAGAAGTGTCAATCATCTTGTAGTTTTCTAATATTAGCAATTGCACTCTTGTCGATTCATCATTGCAAGGCGCTTACCATTGGATTCTTGCCCCCGCTCCTCTTCACCCATTCAAAGGCCCGAGGTATGACAGCCCCTTCATACTTGTCACAAGCCTGTGTTATGTCGTCCTCTTTCACTCCGTTCGTAGTTCTTGCTGTCTCTGCTAATCGGACTAGTAAAGGTAAGGCATCGGCAGTATCTCGCATGGCTTGATTGCCGCCCATTCCCCTGTGGATGTCAGTCCCGAAACTTTCTATCGTCTATGGGAGGGTTCACCTCGAAGGAAACATTGAGTGCAAAGAGTCCCCTATGAGCCATATGTGCGGATTTCCAAGCCGTTTGTCATCAGCTGATACAACTGATTTGCGCCAATTCATCGACGGACGGGAGGACACTCGTGGTGCTCCATAGTACATCTCTTGACCCCTGAAGACTCCAATTATGTCTTGACTATGCAGAGAAACATGTAAGCAATACACTTCGGACTTAAGGCCGGACTTGCGGAGACACCCATACTGTTTCGGAGACCAGTCCTCAAAGAGATGGTCAACAGCATCCCACTTTTCTGCTTGAGACAAAGATTCAAAGCTGCGTGAGGTTATCATGCGGTTGACAAAGAATCCAACACCGAGCATGCACGACGCTAGCTCTTCGTCATTGTCTGCATCCACATTTCCAAGACGAGCTGTCATATCACCAGGCAAGTAGACTAAAGAGACAATTATCAACACCAGGTTCCCACTGAAAAGGCTTAAATAGTTGTACAGGGATTAAATTACCTTGGAAATACAACGTCTTGCCATCGTGTAAGGTCGCTATGGGCGAACTGAGATCTGGTGATAGCCGGCGGCAGACGGACAATGGAAGATCGCATCTAGTTAAAAACGACCTAAAAGAGGTCAACTCCTCAATGTTGTTCAGTCCTAGGAGTTTATTGATCTACCATGAATCATTGATTACCAATGGGCAGGAGGGGGCGGGAATCGTTGGTGAGTTACCTGCGAGTTATTGCCATCAGCAGCGATCAAAATGTCGCAGACATCGGAGGTGCCATCATCGAAATTCACCTCGACTACATCGCGGCCGAAATCTGGACGAATCATACAGCTCTCGAATCTCTTTTGATAGTGAATCTTGCCCATTCTGTTGAGCGGCTCGCGAAGAATATCCTGGAGGACGACGCGGCTGATAGGTGAGGATTGTGTATAATTCGGGTCTCTGCCTGGTTCGAACATCTTGCGGAAGTGCTTGTCGTACAGAATCGGTGCCTGTGATGCTGACCTGCCAAAGTGCTTGAAGATGGAGTCGATATGGTCCTGGTCAAGGCATGCCCTCATGCCTATGAATGTAGCTTCGCCTAAGCGGATCTGATAACCTTCTCTCTTGGAGTTCTTCTCTTGTCTTTCATAAACCTCGAATTCGACATTGTGTTGAGCTAGCCCGTTGGCCAAAAGGCTGCCAGCGAGGCCCCCGCCAACAATGATCACTTTGAAAGGGGGATGTGTAGCGGAATTGCTCATTACGGAGATATTTTGATCCAGATGATCAATGGAAAGTAAAACGGCTGGAATTTGAACACTTGCTGTTACTGCCTTCAATCAAAGAATCTGTTGCGACCTCTGCTGACAGCCTACTCTCCAAACGTCTCGAGGCAGAAGAAAGCCGATGACTTGACTCTTAATATTGCGAGACTACAGGAATTCGGTAGCTCATGTGCCCGAGACTACCGCTTCGGCCAAGAATGTTCACCGAGTACCGAAGCCAAATGCCTAATATCCCAAGACTTGCAAGGATCCAGATCATCTGATATTCGACTTTGCAAACTTCCCCGCTGCTCCCAATTGGCAGGCCACATCATGAGACGAGTGTTTGGCCGGCATGATTGGCCGCAGCGAAGCTAAAATGCGAGACGGGACGAGAATTGGTGTCCCGAAAGCGGCACTGAAGGCGGAGTTTCAAAAGCAATGGTAATTCGTTCGAAAATGATCGGTTACGTGGTTGATGGCATTGTCCCAATCCCCGTTAAGCTTCATTCCTTACATTCCTTTCATTCCTTTACCTTCCTTTGGAAACAAGGCACTGATGCTCCAATGTCAGTTACTGGCTATAGTGTAGAATATGGCTGCTAACATGCAATCTGATGATAGCTTCACTGTAGAGCTCGTGGGTGTTGATGGTAAAAGCTGGGTAATATACCGACAAGAAGTATCGCTCATGTTAGTAAGTGGGTACCTGGCGATAGCCCGCGGTTGTCCTGAATGTAGGACGCAAGAAACAGTCTGACTCGTATGCTTCAAAAGACAACATATGCCAGTCATCAATCTCCAACGCGTTCACACGGAACGGCAGGAGTATAGAAACTTGGGCTCCAGAGGCTTTGTTTTCGCATGACCGAATAGATTGGCTGCAGCCTATGTAGCTCAGAAATGTTTTGCCTAACAGGTCATCTCTTGACACAGCATCTACTCATATGAACTCTTGTCTCTACATGCAGATTCAGGTTTACCTACCCATACTCGATGTCACGCAGTCCTGTTGGCGCCCATTCACTAGAGAGAATTCTTATTACCAGCATACTCAAAGCCATAGCTTCAATATCATTGATCTAGACCTTTCATTTGTATTGCAGTACGTAATGAAAACGGATCTGGTGTGGAAAACTTGGTAATACCTGTACCAACATGAACACCTCGACGCTATTGCGGGAGCTTTCGCTGATAGCGGTAGTACATGGGTCATCGGCGTCGGCCGCAGGCCGCTGCAACCCCCATGCGTGGATATCCTAACATTCACCTGCATGTAGATTCTCGTTGTGCCGGAGTTCATCCCCTTCTTGGCGACGGCTGAAAGGTGAGGCGATGCAGCACGCAACTTCGACCCCTACGCGGAACTCCCGCGCGGCGCATGGAGTCCGGCGTTGAATTGCGCCATAACCACTAACGCGTTGTTACGTATCATTTTTACTACTTTACGGTCAAAAAGGAAGTGGTGATGGTTCCAGGTGCCGACCGTCGGCCTACTGTCTCCTATCTCTTGTAAAATACCCGACGACCAAATACCGTACATTACAGAACAATTGATGATGGGAAAGTATCATTTTCAAGTAATATGAGGTTTACAGACAGGTGTTCGACTCCAATACACCTCCAAGTCACGATGGCACGGTAACATACTTCACTTTGAAGTCAATGCCATTTTTGTACGATCTTTGAAGCTTAGGGTGACCGCGCTCAACTTTTGTTTTTTTCTTCATTTTCCCATAATTTCTTTCTTCATGTTGGCTGACCGGGAAGATTCGCCATGCTTGCGACAGTTGTTGTCATCGTCAGACCCTGTTTAGCCCCTTGGTCCCCCACATCGGAGGCTGGTTGTGTCATCCACCCCTCGGATGTTGAAATCGGGAACGGCCCGTTAGCGAACGTCTACCAGATCACCACCCAAGCTCGTCGGCATCGAGAGCGGATGAAGACCGCAATGTGTCCAAACCTCTTCGGATGGCAAAAGTCAAAATGCAAGGATAAAACTTTGCGGGAAGAACGAGAGGCCCTTGGTTTAAAAAGGTAGGTGGAAGCCAGCACGATTCCTTTGATGAGCTCACAGTGCAGCACCCTTGATCGAGACCTGCCCGTCTTACACGTCTTACACCGACGGCTCAACTACACCGGAAGATTAAATTTTTGAGGCGCTACACTCAGCCCTACCCGTGTCCTCGCGTCTTGGTACTCGTTCAATGGCTTGGCGACGTCCGTTTGGCGATCGCGCTAGCGCGCAAGGGACGGTTGTTGGAGGCCAGCGAGAGCAGATCTCAAACGGCAGCACACAGTACGTCGGCGAGAAAGGAGGAAACGATGCGCCTCCCACCTATCAGGATGCTTCTGGAGCGCCTGTCGAGAACAACTCGCCTCTAGGATACGATGTTGGCCCTGTCACGATCACGCTTCTAAACATCACGATGATGATTGGCGCGGGTATCTATTCTACTCGTAGGTTCGACCGATTCGATGTTTTGCACAACCGTTACTGAATCTATTCAGCGGCTTCCATCTTGAATGGCACTGGCTCAGTCGGTGTCAGCTTCATCTACTGGACTCTTGGATACTTGGTACGTTCCTGTGGTATTTCAATGACTACAAGTAACATGTTGCCCTGGAGGGAGTAAATGCTGACCATCTCTACCTCTAGTTGTGCCTTGCTTCCGGAGCTGTCTATCTCGAATTCACAGCGTACTTCCCTAGTCGATCAGGATCTGAGGTTGTGTTCCTCGAACAAGCCTTTCCCCGCCCAATGTGGCTCTTTCCAACTACCTTTGCGGTCCAGAGCGTCATTCTCTCTTTCGGAAGTGCCAATGCCACCGTCATGGCCAATTACCTTATTGCCATTTCAGGACATGAGGGCACTAATTGGCAGATCAAGGGCACTGCACTGGCTTGCTACAGTTTGGCCACACTGAGTGAGTTTCCACGTTACCAGACCCTTCGCATAAATCCGATATGGCGTAGTTCATCTACTAACCACCTGCAGCGCTGGTTTTCAACACAAAGTATGCATACTGGTTCTCCAATGGCGTCGGAATCGTGAAGATTTGTACCTTGCTCTTCGTAATCATTACTGGATTTGTCGTACTCGGCGGTGGCACCAGGGTTGAGAACCCAACCGCCAATTTCCAGGATGCTTGGTCAGGAAGCAAGACAGCCAGTGCCTATGGTATGACCACGGCTCTTTACCGCATCATTTTCTCCTTCGGTGGCTACAACAACGCCTTCAACGTTGCCAATGAGGTCAAGGTATGAGCCATGATGCCAGGCGAGAAATGATCCCAGACTGATCCAGAACTCGTTAGAACCCTGTGCGATCCCTCAAGATCTATGCGACAGCTGCACTGACGACTGTGTACATTTTGTACATGTTCGCCAATGTCGCGTTCTTTGCCGCCGGTAGGTTGCCCAAGTCTTTAGGATTGAGATCTTGGCATCATGTCTAACGAAAGGATGCTACAGTTCCAAGAGAACTCTTGGAGAAGTCCGGCCTTACCGTGGCAAGCTTGTTCTTCACCCAAGTCTTCGGCAACAGTGGCAATGTTCGGGGACTCAACTTCCTTATCGCACTAGCTTCATTTGGAAACATGATTGCAGTTATTATCGGACTATCTCGACGCATCAGAGAGTGTGGCCGACAGGGCGTCTTGCCGTACACGAGATTCTGGGTTTCCACCAAGCCCTTCGGTACTCCCCTTGGGCCTTATCTCGTAATCTGGTCTCTCACCGCTCTGATGATTCTCGCGGTTCCTGCTGGAGACGCCTTCACCTTTGGTGAGTTCTATCGCTCAGCTGGCGTTCGATGCAGCAGACTGACTTTGATTAGTGAATGACCTCGGAGTTTTCCCGACGGCTGCATTCAACTTGGCCATGGCTGTGGGAATCTACGTCGTTCGCTGGCGCCGAAGGAAGGCCAATCTTCCGGAGCCTGAGTTCAAAGCCTGGCATGTGGTTATCATTTTCAACATCTGTATTCAGCTCTACCTTCTCATCATGCCGTGGTACCCCCCGGCAGGTGGACAGTATGCCGGCGACGTCAGCTTCTGGTACGCGACGTACGCCGTTACTGGTGTTGGAATGTGAGTGGGATCCTTCCCTCATATCTGCTTCTTGAGCGAACGCTAACCCTAGGACACACAGACTCCTTGTCTGCGCTGCCTACTACTGGCTCTGGGCATCCCTTCTTCCCAAATGGAGAGGCTACAAGCTGAGGCAAGAGCTGGTCAGCTTCGATGACGGGGCTCAAAGCAATCAACTCCGGAAGATTCCAAACGCCGAGCTTTCTGAATGGGACAGCACTCACGATGCGAGTGGTCGCCTCATCGGGACATCTGCCGATGAGGTTCTCGTGCAGGAAAAGGGGGTGCGCGTTTCCTCTGAGGGAAGCAATTCCGATACAGGCAAACAAGTCCCAAATGTAGTGAGAGAAGCTCACAACGTCTGAAAATGTAGCGAGGAGTGTGAAGGAACTGATGATTAGCGGATGTACACAAGCCACATGCCTGCTGAGGTGAACAAGCTACACTTCTTGGCTTTTTCATTCAATACTATCATGAAATTTGGTCCATATGGACACATCGTTCTCGCAGACTCAGACGGCAGTCAGCGATAATTAGCATAAGATGTAACCCCCTTGCACCTGCAAATTAGAGCACGTTGAATCGAAGTCGGCAACAGACACGCATTTGTTTCCCTGCTGATTCTACCGCTTGTGATGCAGGGCGACTCTTGTTTCCCTTTTGCAGGTTTGCCAAAACCTCAACATACTTTCAGTGTCTTGGCGTCAGCTCAAGGAAAGGCCCTAGGCGAATCGCAATTTCCTCATGTTTCCCCCTGCTATCAACTACGACAAGGTATCACAATACCGCGTTAGGCTGCTATGTCATCATGATCCTGCGTGCCGCTAGGCCAATCACACAAGCGGCGATCGCTACTGCATGCGCCCGCCCTCGGCTTGTGTGGCTGAATGACATCATGCAGCTCTCTCCCTTTATCAGAAGCTCGAGACAACAATCAAGGTGTTCATTAAGAAACTGGTTTGACTAGAGGCATCGCAGACATCAATTTGGAAAAAACCGACCGGAACTCATTCTCCAGATTCACAAACACCAGCAACCTGTGACCAACACCTCACCTCTTCACAATGTTGAGCAACGCTATCCGAAGACGGGCTCTGCCGTCCGTGATGGCGGCCTCACGTCCAATGCCTCTCGCCGCACGTGCAACCGCTGCTTCCGGCGCCAGATTTCTCAGCGATAAGCCCGGCCTGGAATCCACGGATATCAGGGACATTGCGGACGCCAAGAAGACAAACCCACCCCAGCCGAAGATCTCCAATGCCAGCGTCAACGGAGAGAAGCTTACGGAAGAGCAACAACGCGAGGTGGATGAGCACAACAAGGACTTTGAGAAGAAGCATGACTCAGCACCAGCTGCTGAGGACGACAAGGTCGACAAGAAGTTTTGGTCGAATAAGTAAAGCTGGCGGTAGATGAAGGAGCCAGCTGGACCGAGCCTGTGTGGAACAGCCATCTCCTTGTTGGATGCATGATTTTTCGAATACGCTGCAGCAGTTGACTATGCTATGGAATACCTTCAATGTTTACACGACGTTATATGTACTAGTAGTTTAGGTGATTTACTGGCGGATGTGGGTCATTTGTTGATCGCACCGGGCAGAGCCATGAGGTGCACGTGAGTATATTCACCTTCCATCGCATGTCTATACCTCGAATACAGCATGAAAGGTACTTGATTGTATTTTTGCTCCTTCGCCCTCAACAAGTGACTGGAAAATAATGGCTGAGTGGTCAAAGGCGGGGGCCTATGTGACGATGCCTGGGCAACTCCTCCATTACATACCATCGCCTAACCTTTTGTTCGATTACCCATCGGCGAACCCCTTTTCTCCTCTTTCAAACCGCTTTCATCATGCCTGCAAAATTTCATCAATCAGCAATGTCATTCATCAGGTTCCGTTCTAATTGAGTGCCTCACGGCCAAGGTCCGGCATCACCTCAGGTACGAAATGAAAGCCTCTCCGAGATCCCATCTTCGAGAATCAATGCAAATTACCTTACACATCTGCGCTTTACGGTATGATGGTAATTCGAGTCAACCTGACGTTGTACTCGGGTTAATTCGGCAAATCATTGCTGCAGACTAAGTAAGGTACATGTAGGTACCGGTAGTGAGTTGGCGGACAATCCCGCGTGCCAAGACTGTAAACGAAACCCATAGACAGCCAAGCGTTTGACATTGAAGGGAACGAGTAGTCGACCAGCGGGTAGCTTGGGTCCAGTCATATTGGATTTAGCCGTCTGCTTTCCGCGATTCAATCAGGGTTGCGTAGTTCCTGTAGCATCGAAACTTTCTTCACAAATCACATGTGGAATGCAGCATCTCAAAAGTAGAAGAAAAGAGCCTTGGTCGGACAAGTTATCGTTGAGTTCTCTCTGCAATAGACTCCCCCAGAATGTAAATCATCGTCATCGACTTTTATTGCACGTATACGTGGTACACCTCACTCTATCTGAGGTACAGCTACGCGGTAAGCAAGTTGATATTTACCAGGAGGTCGCTCACAGAATCACATCTGTCCTCTACTGAGGCTGACCCTGGAGGAAACTCTGGAGCATCCCGTATTACGTGATGAAACGACTGCCAAGGTTCACTCTATTAAGCTTGAATGAAGTAAGGTTGCAAAATAAACAAATGGTCCGATGTTGATCAAACCGCATCACGCCGAGATAAATTGCCGGCCTTGGCATATGGGTTGTCAAGTGCCAACTGAAGTTATTCGGTTTGAGAGTTCAGCTTCTGAGGCTTATTTATAGCAACGCAGCTGATGAGGGTCCAGACAGCGCCAAGAGGTAACCCAAACAGCTCACGCCAGCAAAGACTAATATCAACTTCGAAGGTTTGAACGCTGATCACGAGAGTTCCCCTCCTCTTCAATGTCTTGGCGGTGCCCAGCAGTGGCTACGTCCAATGAGCTTCACGTCTCAATGAGCGTCGTGATTGCCTGGTTGCGACCCCAGTGCTGAGCCACTTTATAGTCCATACTGAATTATTGCGTGGTATCAACTTGCAGTCTTAGTAAAGCTGCCTGACTATCGTCATGACGCGATGTATCAGACTCCAGATTCGTGGATACCTCATGATCTTGGGGGTCTTGGCGGGGGTTGCATCGAAGGAGGTGCCGAAGATGTTGCGTTGCACTGAGTTAGAAACGTACCGCGCACTTGCTGTCCATTTTAGCTAGGTACTTACCTACTGTACGAGTACTTCCATGCTTCTCAGTCCCAATTCCCTTCAACTCTGAAGTCTGAGTTACTCATCATGGCCACTTTACTTGAAAAAATACGTCAAATGTATAGACTACCTAAGATTTTCGGAAATCCGATTCAGCACCTTGAAGCATTTTAAGACAACGATGCAGTCATCCAGAGGCGTAGACATGCCAGTAAGGGCTCAGGTAGCTAAAGGGTGTTGGCTGGGGCATTTAGACCATTTTTCTCGAACATCGTGGGAATCTTTTATTTTTATTGCCAAGAGAGGCAGATCAGCAGCTTCAAGTTGGTTTTGTGTAGACTCGCTAATCCTCGTAGCACAGTCTTGGCTGGGGCTCACATCTTCTGGCAGAGCATCACTGCGTGACTCGTGCGGCGCTGTCGCCCAACGCCAAATAATCTGACCGACGGAGCTCTTCCAAAACCCAGCCGGAGGAGGCTTGGCCGCTTGCCTCGGTTGCCAGAGAGGTAGACCGAACGCTACCATACCAATGAACCTCGGAAACTCCTCTTCAGAGAAGGAAGAGGAAGTGCAAAAGAGGGAAAAGCTCGCGTGTCCTCCTGCCCAGTAGATTGCCACCGTGCTCTCAGAGAAGCAAGAGGGCACGCGACAGCGGGCTGATGTCGCGCTGCTAGCGTCAGATCGCAGGCTTGGCGACATCACGACGAGGGTTGAGAACTTGAGCAGAGACTCAACAGAGACACAGAGAAATAAGCCATGCTCGATCATCGAGAGCGTATTGAGACGACAACGTGCTCTCACAACCCGCTCTGACTGGCTGGATTCTCCTGACGGATCTGTTTTTGGTACCTTGAAAGCCAAGAGGGCCAAGTCCTCCAGTGGCACCCGCTTCACCAATCTCAGCTCGCTGTGTGGATGAGCGCAGAGCTCGGCGCAGACTGGGCATCCGTCAAGACATCCACCGCAATGGGTCGAGGACTCGCGACACTGACATATCTGGGCAAAATGCCATCTTGTAGCCTACCGAACAGTATTGAAACCGACACGTACCGTTGAGAAGTTTTTTTTCCTTTCCCCTCCTCTTGTAACCAAGACTCAAGCTGAGGCGACTATAGCCA
This sequence comes from Colletotrichum acutatum, assembly GCF_030867785.1. Classification (NCBI taxonomy): domain Eukaryota; kingdom Fungi; phylum Ascomycota; class Sordariomycetes; order Glomerellales; family Glomerellaceae; genus Colletotrichum; species Colletotrichum acutatum. The sequence goes on from NW_026849151.1 coordinate 68,597, forward strand.
AGGACTCCAAAAACGTGAACCCTGAAGGGCTTGCCATCGACGCGGTGGGGAAGGAGGAGAACAGCAAGAGGTTCGTCCTAACAATAATGGCGATCTGTCGTTATAAAGATGGTGGCGTTCCAGGGCTTTCAACACCTTGACAGAGAGGCCGGCAAGCCATCCTCCTTCGAGCTCGCCTGCCTTCGAGCTTTCTCACCTTTGTTGGTGAAATCATCTCCCACCATCTGTACTCTTACCTCCCCGATCTCCCTAGCGGAAGACAACAACACTTCCCAAGTTAGCCTTCATCATGGCTGTCCTTACGCAGTATGACTGGATCATCGCAGTAATCACTCTCGCCTTTTGTGGCAGCTCCATCGGGAACGGGGCAAACGATGTCGCCAACTCATATGCCACCTCCGTGGCAGCCAGGACCTTGACCATGCCACAGGTCGGGTTTCTCTCTATGTGCACAGAGTTCTTCGGTGCCGTTGTCCTCGGCTCCAAGGTCACCGGCACAATCAAGAACAACATCATCGAGCTCGACCGGTTCCGCACGACACCTTCCACCCTCATCCTCGCCATGGGCTGCGCCGAGTTCGCGAGTGCTTTCTGGCTGCTTGCTGCCACAAAAGTTGGATATCCGGTCTCTACGACACAGACCATCGTCGGAGCGCTCGTTGGTGTTGGTATTGCCGCCCAAGCCCAGGTTTCATGGGCCTGGAGTGACGGCAGTGTCTCCCAGATCGCCGCATCCTGGGGCATTGCTCCCTGTATCTCAGCTGCGTTTGCCGCCATCTTGTTCGGCAGTCTCAAGTTCACCGTCCTGGAACGCGAGAACTCTTTCGAGAAGGCTATGAAGGCCATTCCTTTCTACTTGGCGTTCACGGCGGCTATTCTCGCTCTCTTCATCACGGTCGAGGCCCCCGGTGCACCGTCGCTTGAGGAACTCGGTGCTGGAACAGTATGTGGTATCATTCTTGGTGTGTTCTTCGGCATTCTTCTCCTCTCTTACATCTTCTTCGTACCCTACGTCCACCGAAGACTCGTCAAGGAGGATACTCGCATTCGCCTCCGTCATATCTTCCTCGGACCTCTCTTGTACATGGAGAACCCGCCAATCTACTTGCCTGCGAAAGGAAACGAAGTCGTCATCGACTACTATGCGAGCGCCCACGATGATTCAAACGCCACCAACGAAGGCGATATCGAGAAGCAAGCGGTCAAGACCGAGGGTGGCAACGACAGAGGCGAGAAGCTGGTCGGGAACGATAGCAACTCTGATGCACCCTCCCCCGTCCCGATGTCTCTAGAGGACGTTGAGCGCGGAAAGAAAGGACCAGAGAACCCAGCAGTTGTTCAGCGATACAAGCGCATGCCTGAGCCCGAAGAGCGCTTCCTTGCCCCGACCGCCCACCTCCCTATCCACAATCCTAGACGCATCTGGAGCTTCATCAAGTACTTCTTCCTGCAGGGAGTCACTCGCGACTGCGTCACGCACGCCTCGTCCCAGCTCGCTGCCATCCACGGCAAGGCCAAGAAATACGATAACCGCGTCGAGCACTTGTGGACCTACGCGCAGGTTGCCAGTGCGATGATGATGTCCATCGCCCACGGTTCCAACGATGTTGCAAACGCCGTCGGGCCTTGGGTCGCTGCCTATCAGGTTTACATGACAGGCGAAGTCAGTGAGGAGGGAGAAACTCCGATCTGGATCTTGGTTGTCGCCGGCTTCTTGCTCGGTGCGGGTTTCTGGTTCATGGGCCACCACATTATCAAGGCAATGGGAAATAAGCTCACTCAGCTTTCGCCCACAAGAGGTATACCAGTCCCCTATCGAAGATCATTCCTTGTGACTGACACCGCTTTCAGGATTCGCCATGGAACTCGGCGCTGCGATTACCGTGCTTTTGGCCAGCCGTCTCGGTCTCCCCGTCAGTACCACCCAGTGCTTGACTGGAGCTGTTATTGGTGTGGCACTGATGAACTTTGACGTTGGCGCTGTAAATTGGCGCCAGGTTGCTTTCATCTTCTCGGGCTGGATCGTCACATTGCCCTGCGCGGGTCTCATCGGTGGTTTGCTCATGGCGATGTCGCTCAACACTCCCCAATTTGGCCAGGGCTAAAACCGTTCGACGCAATCTTGCACGAACAAGGAGCATGGGAATGGCGTTGATGGTTTAAAGTGGGATACTCATGAATCGGGGCTCACGTAAGAGGCATTCGATGACAGAATCATGCCTCGAATATCAATTCAATTATGACAAAAGTTTTCATCTTGCACGTCGCTCTCGATCGCTCCTGTATCAACACGGCCCTCGGTAACTTCAATGTCTAACGATGTTGCAACCATATGCTGATTGCTCTCAGCATTGCATCTGAGTTACCTAGACAACCACCACAATGGAGGTTCTCGGTACCCGACGAAATACTTACTTCCTGTGTAGATCCCTAAACTGATGCTTATTGGTATCCGAGCCATGGGCTTCGTATCTATGTGGTACTATCAATTCTGTCTACTTAGATTGAGGGAGCCACCGAGCCAGAGATACACGGGAGTATATCATAATCCATTTTTCTTTCATCTATCAGCCTATTAGTATAATTACTTGATGTTGGAGAGTGCCGAACTTCTGATCTTAATAGTGAAATATGGTCTCTTTAAAGTGCGCAGAATATTTCCAGGCTATGGCGACTGCCACACATCAAACAGAATGGTTGGGCTTCGCGGTAGATGATGTACCTACTTGTCTTACAGCCGCTGGCTCTAACGTTTGATATCGTCATGCCGAGTGCTAGCTTCGGATACGGGTACATTTATCGCATTCAATGGAAGCATAAAAATTGTCAAGAATCTACCTTGAAATCCTTGAAAATGACCATCACAGCTCAGAAGCCGAATGATTCGTTGCCAGAAAGTTTGTTTCTCTCGATGAGAGAAACAACCAGTGAAGTGGTCAACAGAGCGAGGGTAGTTACTTAACTGCTTCACGGAGGGTATTGATATTACTTTCTAGGATACCATTGTTTAGAGCCTTTTTGTTGTCAGATGGAATACTAAGCGCTGGATTGTAGAGCTCATGAGAGGCGGGTAATGGTACGTCGGATAATCAACCACAAACTAATACTGAGTTCCCAAGACAATGATAGTTTGGTAGCTTCGGAACTTCCTAAACGTTAGTCCAAACTAAATGCGGTTCCCCTATTGCGTGCAACATTGCCCAGAAGAGTGTCCGTCGCGTACGCTGGTTGGCCAAAGTGAACATCGCATCGCCAGGCATTGCCTGTTCATGTTGTTCATTGGTCGCAAAGTCTGGGGTCGAAACATTCCCAACACCACACCACTCGCTTTCTGGCGGCTTTGGCTAGTCTGATGACCAAAAAGCCGTGCGATAATCAGCCCGAATGTGAAGAACTGCGCCCGATCGATACATCGACACTGTTCGGATGCACTGTGATGCGGAAAGACGGAATTAGACAGCGCAAGAAGATTGCGGTAATTGCACCAAGTGGTGAGCGGGCCGCGCACTTCTTGCAGATAGGATCTCGGATGCTAGCCGAGACCCGGCCCGCTGGGACTAGGTGATAACCAGTACATTCGTCATTGGCTGACTTACATGGAACATCCATTGAGGATGCCCAGTTTGGGGATCTTCAATAGGTTATCGAGGGATACTGTTGGCGGCGGTTACTGCACCTAATCCCGTAGCCGCAGCGCGGACGAGACAGTCTCAGAGAGCTGATGGTTGTTATCGACGACACCGCGAAAAGCCGCACGCACGGGACGGGATGGGGTAGAGATGGGATGGGAGGGTGTGGTGATGCTTCATCTGACAGGTACCGCCCCGACAACGATGACGGTCCATGAGTATACATATCGCGGCAATCTCATCTTTGTCTGTCTCTTTTGTTTCATCACTCACACGCCATCGAACTGAGCACTCTTCTACTTCTTTGACCTAAACAACTTTTACGATACCCCCTTTGACAAGCTCAATCATCATCAAACAGACAACATGGGATCTATTCCAGCTGGTTGGAGGCAACTTGATGTCGGTGTCGTCGGCGGAGGCATCGGCGGCATGAGCGTCGCCATCGCGCTGCGCCGGGCCGGACACAAGGTTACCATCTACGAACGCAACGATTTCGCGGGTGAGGTCGGCGCCTCCGTCTCATGCGCCGCCAACGGCACCCGCTGGCTGCACGAGTGGGGTGTGGACGTCGAGAAGGGCGATCCCGTCGTCCTGAAGAGCCTTATCAACAGGGACTGGAAGACGGGCGAACCCGTCAGCGTGTACAGCCTTGACGACTATGAGAAGCGCTGGGGATATGTCTACAACATGTTCCACCGCCAGTACATGCACGCCATGCTCAAGGACACGGCGATGCAAGAGGAAGGCGAGGGCATTCCGGCCAAGCTATTGGTTAACCAGAAGGTGAGATACTCCCCTTCCAACCTAAGCATTCTTCCAGCGGCTAATCAATCTCACCAAAATAGTGCAAGAACATCGACCTGGCCAGCGGAAAGGTGGAGTTCGACACCGGCCTGACTGCAACACACGACCTCATCGTCGGCGCAGACGGCATCGGCAGCGTGGTGCGGGGCCTGATCGGTGTCAAGCCGGAGAAGCGCCCGGCCGACTCGAGCTGTCTGCACGCCAACGTCCTCACCGAGGACGCCGTCAAGGCCGGCCTCGTCGACTACTCGCAAGACGCCGCGCTCGAGTACTGGGGCGGTCAGGAGGGCAAGTGGGACAAGATCGTCCTCTCACCCTGCAACGGCGGCAAGCTGCTGTCGTATTACTGCTTCTTCCCTAGAGAGAAGGGCGACTACGTGAACCAGGCTTGGGGCGTCGAAGACCGCCCCGTTGAGGAGTTGCTGGCGCCGTACCCTGAGCTTGACAAGCAGGTCCTTGCGCACCTCGCTATTGGCAAGGATATCCAGCCCTGGCGTCTGTGGATGCAGTAAGTTATCCAATCATTTGCTCTCAGTTCATGATTCTGACTTGAATGCAGTGACCCTTACCCTTACGTCAATAAGGACATGGTTTGTCTGTTGGGTGATGCGGGACATCCTGTAAGTCAACGACCTATCCATTCGATGCGAGACCAATTCTAATTGAAGCCTCCAGATGATGCCTCACCAAAGTCAGGGTGCATGCATGGCCATTGAGGATGCCGCTGCTCTTGGAATTCTTTTCCACCCCAAGTACTTCAATGGAGATGTCAAAGACACCTTGGAAGTCTACAACACCGTCCGTCTGCCCCGCGCCACGCGTGTGCAGTCCGCGGCTGCTAAGGCCGCGTACAACATCAACGAGCGTATTGGTAAGCTCAATAATCCAGACGGATCTACTTAGAAGACGACCAGAAGCTCATTCCCATCCAGGTTTCTCAAACAACACCAGCACTAGCACATACAAGGTTGCGGATGAGAGAGCTAAGCTCACCATTGAGGAGATGAACGGGTAAGTTTAACAGCTTCGAAACTCCTTTCTCTCATCATTGCTAACGACATGACAGATACGACATGTACAAGGACATCGAGGAGGTCATTGCTCAACGGTCGGGGGCTCCCTTTACCCAGAAGTTTATCAAGGGCCTGCCCATAGGATTGGAGCTTTCTCCTGGCGTCATCGTTGGGCAGTAAATGGCATGGGGGTTGCAAAAGCTTGAAGCTGCTTCTTTTTATTAAGTCTTTGGGCATTAATTGGAGTTTTGGGTCGGGGAGGATTGCGATATGTTCATAACAAATGATTCCTAATATTCAAATTGTATAAATCATGATGGGCCGTGCTTTGTGTTATGAAGAATTTGTGCCTAACGTGAACTAAAAAACTGCAGGGTCATGAGAAGCCGAGAAATCGTCTGACGATTCAACGCGCATCCTGCATCTCCCGCCGAATCTAGATGCACACTCCGATCTATCCAATCATCCTCTCAGTGAGTGACTGCAGGAGGCTAGGTTTATTCTTCTTCTCGACCCTCTCCTGCAGAGCCTCCATGCTTTAGCTTGCAACGCGAGATATCAGAAACCGTTTCCCCCCCAATGACCACCTACTTAGTCAAAGGTGCACAACTTTGATGCATGCACAACTCGGAGGCCATCACATCTGATGGCTACGTTTGTTCTCATCCACCCATATGTCAGTGGTCCTCGAGTCGCCTTTCTCGCCTCAAGACTTCGACAGCCTCACCCGACGTTGGTGAATCTCCTCCTTCCCAGATTTTCAACACCACCCTCACAACTAAAGAGCGGTAGAAACGGCCGCCGTCAATGTTTCATGCAGCCAAGGGTGCTTCATGCAAAGGGCGGTGGAGGCGATCGCCAAATGTGACTGCATCCCCCCTGCTGATGGATGAGATATCCAAGGATGTCCAAGGATATCCAACGCGAACTGCGCTAAAATGTCACTATGGGGTGGATCTCGAAAAGAATTCTGCAGGTGTCCCGAGCTCCCGGGGGGAGAAGAATGCCATATTTAGCAAGGGTGCGTGAGAAAATCTTCCAATCTTTCCCAGGAGCCCTGGACGCGGTCTTCCGGCGAGGCGACGACGCGATGCCAGCGGTGAAGAAAGAGGGCGGCACGCATAGAGGGCGGTGATTGTTGATGCGACTCGCGAGCTTTTTCTTTGGTGCCCAATGTTTTTTTCGACCTTCCATTTCGTTTAATCTTGGTTCAGGTTTAGTTGGCCAGCCACTTCGGTGGGCCGCACCACCACCCCTCGGCGACTTCAGAATGTTGGCCATCGAGAGGTTCATGGACGGTGGACGGGCAATATCGATTACTTTGATTTGCCATCCCGACTGTCTCGGTGGATACCATATGAATACTGAGCTTGAGAATTGTGAACATGGTTATCTCGGGCTGATGAACCGACGAGCACATATATATGGGCATCAAGTCCAGCGTTTACATTTGCCTTTCTTCTTTCTTGTTTCCTCATCTCTGTTTGGTCACGACTCACGACATCTGAGACCTTTGCATAACTGCTTCTCCGTCTAGCAGTTGCTTTTCATTTGGCGTGACGAATCTCGCTTTTGGTTTTCCCGTCTTCTTTTTTTATTTCCTGTTTTCCGAAATTACGGCCGTTGATACCCCCTCACAATGTCTCCCGCACTTTTTGAGTCTCACCGGAGAACACCCTCTGGTCAAGACCCCGAACGTCGCAAGTCTGGAAGTGGTTTTCTCTTCCTCAACAACCGCTTCAAGAGGTACGTTTTGTTTTGTTTACTTCAAAATTGTTTTCTCTCTTCTTTCAGTTGTCCCGGCCACGATATCCTGCTTCACCGCTCTTCTTTCTCTCTATCCTCTGCCCATCCCCCTGCAAGCATCGCTCGCCTCGACCCCTGCTTTTATGCTGGACCCTGAAAGGGGTCCCGCTTCGACCGGACCGGCTGCAACAGCGGGCGCCGCGGCTTTGAACATCTCCACCAAAGATGCGTGCCCCTCCAGTTGTTCAACGGTCCTGCGACTCCAGCTCGACGAGTTCGTCGTCTTGCATGTTTGACGTGTCTGTCGCGGCTCCAAACAACAACGTCGACACCCAACCGAACCCAACCCACCTCCAATCAGCTTCCCTCTCTTACACGGGTGTTCGTAGTCCGCCAACACCACCCGAGGGTGACGCGCCTGATGACTCCTTTACCCAGCATCATCACTGGCAGGATCAAGATGCAATGACGGAAGACCCTCAAGGAGGGCGCCGCTCTGCCAGCGCAATCGTGAGGCATCCTAAAAGAGTGTTGCCGCCGCGGCCGCCGTCTGTGCCTTTGCGAATATCCTCCCTTCGGTAGCGTTCCTTGGTCTTTTCTTGCTATGCCCTCGCTTCCCATGCCATTCCAGTACTGTATCAGCTCCTTTTCGAGGAATCTATACCGGCACAAGTTGTTTACTTATACCAACGTTGGATGAGACTTCATACTAACAAGTAAATAGAGCCCCAACCACAAAGACCACCAACGAAAATGCCACCTCCAGCCCTCCCACTCCGACTTTCGGCCCCGTCAAGGATGGCTACTTCATGAAGCGTTCTGACTCCTCTCAGAGTATTCCTTCTCTGGTCCAATCAAACACCGGCGATGAGGTCAAGAGACCTATGACTGCCATGCCCGGCCGTGAAAAGTCCTTCCTTGGCACCAAGGAGCCTGCCGTCCCCGCCGTCCCCTCTATTCCTGACGAGAAGGTCAAGCCAACGACCGTCCCCGAAGAGAAGGAGGAGAACACCTCTTCGGCCCCCGCCACCACCGAAGCCGAGTCCGCGAAGCCCAAGGCCGTTTCTGTAGCCGAGACTACCAAGACTGCCGAGGACGACGCCGACGAATCCTCTTCTGAGGATGAGGAGGAAGACGAGGAGAAGAACGAGACCGAGGCACAGGAGCCGCAGGGTGCCCAGCTCGCAACTCGCGTCGCTATCCTCCCTCCTCGCCCGGCTACCCCCGAAGCCGATAAGAGAATCTCCTACCACGAGGATTCCGACCTTCACATCAAGGTCCGCGACTCAAATGGCTCGCTCATTGTGTACTCCGTCCGCTCCGCCGCTCTCGCATCCGCTTCCCGCGTCTGGAAGGAGCTGCTCGCCAACAACACCTCCAGCGTAATCGAGCTCCAGTCTCCCGCCGACACAGCCAGCGGCTTGGACGTCCTCTTCTCCATTGCCCACTTCAAGTTCCACGAGCTCCCCACCATGCCCAACGTCGGCGATCTGTACGACCTGGCCCTTGCTTCCGACAAGTACGCCGCCACCCACCTGCTCGTCCCCTTTATGAACGACTGGGTTATCGCCCTGAACCGCCACGTTCTCATGGCTGGCGCCCGCAACGACGAGGACAAGACCCTCGTCCTCAGCTGGGTCTTTGGCGAAGCCCGCTGGTTCAGTCGTGTGCTGGCCAAGGCGGCCTACAAGTCCCGTGTCGGACCCGATGGTGCCCTTCAAGACTCCAAGGGTCGCCCTTGGAAGGACCAGCCCATCTCGGACGAGGTCATCCGCATGCTTACCGCCATCCGCGCCGAGGCCATTGACAAAATCATCAAGGCTGTCAGCAACCCTGTCCACCGCCTCCTGAACCCCTCTTGCTACCCCGGCGAGGAGATTCGTTACTGCCACGCCGGCACAGAGGATGGCACCGCAGAAGACTGCGAACAGCTCCTTCTCGGATCCGCCATCATGGGCTTGACCAAATCGAAGCTGTGGCCCCCTCCCGAGCCCGCCAAGATCAAGGTCAGCGCAGTCGACCTCGCCAGGGCTTACGGCGAAGTCCGCATCCGTCGCTACCAGACTCCCGGTCTGCGCTTCAGGGACAGCTCGGCCGAGGGTGCACCCGTCGATGATCCTCACGCCAAGTGTGGCTTCGGTCACCGTGAGGTGATTGAGAAAATTCTCAACACGCCTGCCAAGATGGCGTCCAGCGTTGTGGGCCAGTTGATTACCAGAGCCAAGAAGTCTGGCGCTTTTGGCGAGGAACTTTTTGCCGACTTGAAGGAGTACGTGCAGGATGGCGGCGCTGCTGTTGAGGGTGAGGATCTGAAGAGCGATCCCCTTCACTACAAGCAAGTACGCGTTAGAGCCAACGGTGTTGCTGAGAACAAAACCCCGGCTGATGGTAAGCACATGTCAATATCGCTGAACACATTTTCACGGATGCTAATATCTCACAGATGATGACGATGAGGACGACGACGATTCCAGCTCCGAGAGTGACGAGGAGTAGAAGTTTCCTTACATGAAGCCTGCCGGTGGGAATCTGTGATAAAAGTTTTACGTATTATGGTTTTGTCTTTCTATGATGTGTCCAAGCATGATTCATTACGAACAATACCCTTAGAATGTGTCTAGATCTAATTATATATATCTCCTTTGTTGAATCAATTTGAGCACCAGGTAATGATCACTTTCAGAGCTCTCCCATTGCACGGCTGGCCATCTTATCATTTCCCTAGCTAGGGTTGCACCTTCATTTAGATCGTTACTGAAAAGATTTGTTCCATCAGCCGATCATCGGATGTGTCTCATCAGCATAAAGGCTAGACCAATTGAGACCGGCAGTGTGATGTAGACTGACGGCATGTAGAGTGAGACTGCATGAAGTTGACGCAGACGTGTGTGATGTCGAAGCGAGGAGTGAGAGTGAGAGTGAGACTCAGTCGATCAGGGGCTGATTGAGTCTGGAAGTACGTACCGCCCTTATGTAAGGAGGTGGTGTAAGTAAGGGAAGGTGCATGTATGTCATCTGTCATCGGAGGGGTTCCTTCCTGCTCCTGACTTAAGTTCAATTCAAATTGTTCGCCAGCCTTTCATCGGCGTCTGTCATACAAATTCAGCATCTGCACTTGCGTGTATTCATCAGTGGAAAACTTGCTTGAGTTAATCAATCGATAAACGAGATGCCGCGCCCCAGATTTGCTGAGGACGCACCAGAGCCAGATACGCCCCAGGTTGCCACTCCTACGGCCCAACCTGTCTATTCTGATGCATCAAGTTCCTACTGGCCACCAGGCTGGAACTACAACCGCTATCGACATGCAACCGCGGACGATGTGACATCTCTTCCCGTAGACGAATTGCTGAAGATGCAGGCTGGATTACGGGATGTCCTAGGAGAGGAAGGTGTAGGGCAGTTAGCGATGCACGTCTTTGAGGAGCAACAACGCGATGCGGAAAGATCTGGCGACAAATCGACTGCTGAGACTGCAAAGAAGCCGGCGGTCGAGTACATGCCCCCGAACTGGCTGAAGCATTGGAAGCAGCGCCACGAAGGTCAGACGTGGGGAATGGTGGCCTTCCGAACTGCCTGCTACGACGACCAGGAACAATGGGAGACCTTCGCCAAGCAGGTACGGAGAATCGTTGAGATTCCTTTTCAAAGAGATGCAGATGGAGTCGATGTGCCAGAGTACTTCAAGGAAGCCGAGTCTACATTCGAGATACGATGGGTTGAGGATCCGGCCTTCGCTGGTGCCACCGTCGATGACCTGCGCGACAAGTTCGACAACATGAAGTCCGATCTTCCAGCCGGGTTTTCGGAGAAAGTATTTCTTGTCGCCTCTTCGGCTGTGGTATCATCCGTACTGGATTTGGGCGAAGGCGACCGACCGACAGCCAAGTCCAAGTGGTGGCGGGCATCCGCACCATCTTTTCTCGCGGTCGCCGCAGACACGGATCCTGGGTTGGAGGAGGGTCACGAAGAGAGGGAGTGGTTCAAGCCAATCTTCAAGGTTGCCGCAGAGACGATTGTCGAAGAGTTTTGGTGGCTCCTTGACTCGGATATCATGCCCTTGAGAAGGATCACGCGAAGTATTCGGGGCTTGGAAGGTCTAACGGATACCGAGACGGGCACCTCTGGAGGCGAGGATTTGGGAGACGTATGGTGGTCTACGGCACCGTCTCCGGAAAGAATGCGAAAGCGCCGTAGATTTTAGTCAGGATCCAATTGTTGGGAAGCGCACGATTTAGTAGATATGCGAAATGTAAGGGAAGGCGATTATACTGGCAAAGAACTATCCCTCTACAACTCCGTTTTCTCTGACAATCCCATTACCCTTCTCAATCTTGGAGAGTCCACACCAGGCCATCCGATAGCAACGCCTCCCACTTCAGACTCGGGCACTCCCGTCTCAATAGGTCCGGCTCCGTTCCTTCGATAATGAGCGACCTGGTTGGGGTCGGACTGGCTGAAGGCATCGGCCGTCGCCCGTGCTGCGAGTGACGCAGCGCCCTGAACACAGTATGCCACCCCAAGCTGCAGATTGGAGCAGTCACCTGCGATTGCCTAATGTCTTCTTGTGAGCAACTCAATGGTTCCCGGTGAATCCTAAACTTACAGGGTTCCATGCACGAAATTGTTCGAAAGAAATCGCAAACTTGTCCTGGACTTTGGCGCAATAGTCTCCGGACTGGATCACATACCACCTGAAGAAAAAAAGAAGAGAGTGAGCTTTGAAGAGCTGGAATAGTCGTCAATTTGCAGCAAAAACCGAAAGACTCACTGATAGCACTTGTCCGTGGTTCCAAGAGGCGTGGTTGTTGGGGCCGGCACGGTTGTTGAAGTCGCTTTGGTGTTCCAGTCCTGGGTCGGCAGTATGCAATAAAACACATTGGCCTGTAGATTAGTGCACCCACTGTTGATCTGGGCCATGCCGTTAGTTGAGCTCCGGCCTTTGGGCGTGGATGTTGCTTTTTAACCCACCTGGGGATTCATCGCACGGAACAGATCCAACGAAACTGTCTGGTTCAAAGCCACAAGCTCACAGTAGTCGCCCTACATCAATGCGAAAGTTGAGAGTTAGTGTTGATTGATGCTTCAGCCTCAAGGACCAGCTCGTCTGAGTCGCTTTACGATTGCATAGTCCAGAGGAACATACCAATTGGACCTTGTAGTACTTGCCACATACATACATACATAGTTTATTACGCCCCGGCTAAGCTGTTTAGGGCTCGCATGATTATCTACATATTCTCCACATTCGTTCATATCCTTGCCTCCCAGAAGCCCATACAAGTCTTGTTCGTCTCCGTATGTGTCTTTTTTAGTTTTGCATGTCGATGCTGCGGTTGCTCGTGGGGTTAGTAGCAGGCCATCTCGGAGTTGTTTCTCAAAGTGTTCGACGTCCTATCGTCGGCGGCCGAAGCTAGTCCTGCTGTCGATGGCACGAGGATGCGTGGGGGTGTCTCCGGTTAATTTGATGATGTTAGTTGCGTGTGGTTTCGCTGCTGGCTGATCTGTGCATCTAGCCTCTCCGTGCTCATGGCGAACTTGATCGTCTCTTTGACAACGTCTACGCTTGGCGACCAATCCTTAGGGTCGGACGCGCGCTTTCCTCCCAGGAAGTATGACAGATTTCCTCTCCGCGTTTCCGTCTGTTGGAGCATCCGAGTCCGCTGTGCCGTCCACTGTGTGCATCGAAAGAGAAAATGCTCTACCGTTTCTGCAGATTGCCCGCAAGCGCATAGCGCCGCGGCGGTTGCGCCGATCTGGTAGAGGTACCAGTTCAGCCTTGCCATTCCGGTGCGTAGTTGCGCTAGAATGCTGGCTTCTTTCCAGGCCAGTCCGTCATACAGCTTGCGTGTGTGGTTTCCCGGCAGGGCTATGTCGATCTTCTTCGAATATGCTCCTACGTTGTCGGGCAAGGCTCCGTGCTTCTGTCGCACGCTCTGTAAAGCGATCCTAAGTGCCGTCGAGTAGGCTCTGGCCGGCCGTTTTTGTGGTGTCTTGTTTACTTGGGTACTTTCCTTTGCTGCTGCTTTGGCCGCTTGCGCCAGGTCTGACTCTATCGATGATGGAAGCCAGAAGAGAGTGACTCTGTTGCCTCGTCTCTGCAGAGCTTGCACGCTGCATATAGTTGTCGGATCTCTTGTTGGCCTGACTGCTGCCGCGGGTTGTGCATCACCAACACTGCCGCTTTGTTGCGGGTGAAGACGTGGATGGCCCGGTACTCGAGTCTCTCTGGGAGAGACTTGACCGCTTCTGCCAGTGCCGCTAGCTCTGCTACATACGGGTTCTGCTCCGTTCTCTGACCGAACGTACGCGAGGCCGTCACGACGCCACCGCCCCCTCTGAAAGATGCGGGCAGCGTCGTCGCCGTTCCAAAGCCCACAACCTCGTTCCTTGCTGAGCTCCCTGTCGCTATCCTCACTGCCCATCCAGACCGGATTGCCTCAGAGGCCTTGACCGTGTCGTCGTCGACTACTGTATCAATACGACGTTCCCAAGGAGCGATCGAATACCCTTCGATAGTCTCCAGCTTGTCAAGGGGTAGGTCGCGATAGGCCTCCGCCATCAACTGGAAGGGTGACGGAAACCGTCTAAAGGCCACCGCCCGCAGACGTCGAAGCGGATGGGTCTTGGGAAGGCTTCGCAGCCGTACCCAGAATGTCGTTGATTTTCTGTCGTACCTCTCTTGCGCCGATTGTATGCTTGCCTCCGCTTCAGCGACCGCCGTGGCCACCGTGTTGAAGGTTCCCACGATCGCTTGGGCGCCAATCCTCTGCACTCGGTGATCACCCTCATCTGCGCTGCTCGACACCTGTACCTCCAGACGTTCGACGCGTAGTCCATCGTCGGTGCTACGGCCGCCACGAAAAGCTGTCTGGCCGTCGCCGGAGACAGGCCTTTGAGCCGTTTGAGCCCCAGCACGGCCTCCAGCCCTTTTGTCGTCGCGTCTGCGATGTGCTTTTCGAAACGGAGTTTCGTGTCCATCATCACTCCCAATACTTTGACGTGGTCCTTTGCTCGGACAGTGTCACCTTTGATGACGAAGCTGGTTGAGTCCGCCGGCAGCCTCCAGTTGCGCGTGAAGTGGATGATGGCCGTCTTGTCCGTCTCGAACGTCGCCCCGCTTCGTCGTTCCCACGCGAGTGCTCGATCGATAATATCTTGGATGCCCTGACGGTTTGCTTCGCGCGATCGGCCTGTGACCCACGCCGTGTAGTCATCGACGAAGGCCAGCGCGCCCCCGTTCTCGTCGATTTGGTGCTGTACGAGATCGGCGTTGAAGAAGAGGAAGAGCACGGGCGAAAGCGGCGAACCCTGAGGCAGTCCGGCTTGTGGTAGCGGACGAGCCTCGGACTCGTGACCGTTAACCAGGATGCTTGCCGTTCTATGGGAGCAGAAGGCGTCCACCCATCTCACCAGCTTGTCCGGGATCCCCCGCGCTCTGAGTCTTTGAAGTAGTCTCTCTTTGTACACACCATTGTATGCTCCCTTGACATCGAAGCTGACCAGACTGACCACCT